>NW_027457726.1:0-57888 GCF_050624435.1 Tenrec ecaudatus
GCTTTAGGCTAGGGCTCCCCTAGGCTACGGCTAGGGCTCCCCCGGCCTTCAGGCTAGGGCAACCCTAGGCTTTAGGCTAGGGCTCCCCTAGGCTACGGCTAGGGCTCCCCCGGCCTTCAGGCTAGGGCACCCCTAGGCTTTAGGCTAGGGCTCCCCTAGGCTACGGCTAGGGCTCCCCCGGCCTTCAGGCTAGGGCACCCCTAGGCTTTAGGCTAGGGCTCCCCTAGGCTACGGCTAGGGCTCCCCCGGCCTTCAGGCTAGGGCACCCCTAGGCTTTAGGTTAGGGCTCCCCTAGGCTAAGGCTAGGGCTCCCCTGGCCTTCAGGCTAGGGCACCCCTAGGCTTTAGGCTCCCCTAGGCTAAGGCTAGGGCTCCCCTGGCCTTCAGGCTAGGGCACCCCTAGGCTTTAGGCTAGGGCTCCCCTAGGCTAAGGCTAGGGCTCCCCTGGACTTCAGGCTAGGGCACCCTAGGCTTTAGGCTCCCCTAGGCTAAGGCTAGGGCTCCCCTTGCCTTCAGGCTAGGGCACCCCTAGGCTTTAGGCTAGGGCTCCCCTAGGCTAAGGCTAGGGCTCCCCTGGCCTTCAGGCTAGGGCACCCCTAGGCTTTAGGCTCCCCTAGGCTAAGGCTAGGGCTCCCCTTGCCTTCAGGCTAGGGCACCCCTAGGCTTTAGGCTAGGGCTCCCCTAGGCTAAGGCTAGGGCTCCCCTGGCCTTCAGGCTAGGGCACCCCTAGGCTTTAGGCTCCCCTAGGCTAAGGCTAGGGCTCCCCTGGCCTTCAGGCTAGGGCACCCCTAGGCTTTAGGCTAGGGCTCCCCTAGGCTAAGGCTAGGGCTCCCCTGGCCTTCAGGCTAGGGCACCCCTAGGCTTTAGGCTCCCCTAGGCTAAGGCTAGGGCTCCCCTGGCCTTCAGGCTAGGGCACCCCTAGGCTTTAGGCTAGGGCTCCCATAGGCTAAGGCTAGGGCACCCCTGGCCTTCAGGCTAGGGCACCCCTAGGCTTTAGGCTCCCCTAGGCTAAGGCTAGGGCTCCCCTGCTGTCTGGCTAGGGCACCCCTAGGCTTTAGGCTCCCCTAGGCTAAGGTTAGGGCTCCCCTGGCCTTCAGGCTAGGGCACCCCTAGGCTTTAGGCTCCCCTAGGCTAAGGCTAGGGCTCCCCTGGCCTTCAGGCTAGGGCACCCCTAGGCTTTAGGCTCCCCTAGGCTAAGGCTAGGGCTCCCCCGGCCTTCAGGCTAGGGCACCGCTAGGCTTTAGGCTAGGGCTCCCCTAGGCTAAGGCTAGGGCTCCCCCGGCCTTCAGGCTAGGGCACCCCTAGGCTTTAGGCTAGGGCTCCCCTAGGCTAAGGCTAGGGCTCCCCCGGCCTTCAGGCTAGGGCACCCCTAGGCTTTAGGCTAGGGCTCCCCTAGGCTAAGGCTAGGGCTCCCCCGGCCTTCAGGCTAGGGCACCCCTAGGCTTTAGGCTAGGACTCCCCTAGGCTAAGGCTAGGGCTCCCCCGGCCTTCAGGCTAGGGCACCCCTAGGCTTTAGGCTAGGGCTCCCCTAGGCTAAGGCTAGGGCTCCCCGGCCTTCAGGCTAGGGCACCCCTAGGCTTTAGGCTAGGGCTCCCCTAGGCTAAGGCTAGGGCTCCCCCGGCCTTCAGGCTAGGGCACCCCTAGGCTTTAGGCTAGGGCTCCCCTAGGCTAAGGCTAGGGCTCCCCCGGCCTTCAGGCTAGGGCACCCCTAGGCTTTAGGCTAGGGCTCCCCTAGGCTAAGGCTAGGGCTCCCCCGGCCTTCAGGCTAGGGCACCCCTAGGCTTTAGGCTAGGGCTCCCCTAGGCTAAGGCTAGGGCTCCCCCGGCCTTCAGGCTAGGGCACCCCTAGGCTTTAGGCTAGGGCTCCCCTAGGCTAAGGCTAGGGCTCCCCCGGCCTTCAGGCTAGGGCACCCCTAGGCTTTAGGCTAGGGCTCCCCTAGGCTAAGGCTAGGGCTCCCCCGGCCTTCAGGCTAGGGCACCCCTAGGCTTTAGGCTAGGGCTCCCCTAGGCTAAGGCTAGGGCTCCCCCGGCCTTCAGGCTAGGGCACCCCTAGGCTTTAGGCTAGGGCTCCCCTAGGCCAAGGCTAGGGCTCCCCCGGCCTTCAGGCTAGGGCACCCCTAGGCTTTAAGCTAGGGCTCCCCTAGGCTAAGGCTAAGGCTCCCCTGGCCTTCAGGCTAGGGCACCCCTAGGCTTTAGGCACCCCTAGGCTAAGGCTAGGGCTCCCCTGGCCTTCAGGCTAGGGCACCCCTAGGCTTTAGGCTCCCCTAGGCTAAGGCTAGGGCTCCCCTGGCCTTCAGGCTAGGGCACCCCTAGGCTTTAGGCTAGGGCTCCCCTAGGCTAAGGCTAGGGCTCCCCTGGCCTTCAGGCTAGGGCACCCCTAGGCTTTAGGCTCCCCTAGGCTAAGGCTAGGGCTCCCCCGGCCTTCAGGCTAGGGCACCCCTAGGCTTTAGGCTAGGGCTCCCCTAGGCTACGGCTAGGGCTCCCCGGCCTTCAGGCTAGGGCACCCCTAGGCTTTAGGCTAGGGCTCCCCTAGGCTACGGCTAGGGCTCCCCCGGCCTTCAGGCTAGGGCACCCCTAGGCTTTAGGCTAGGGCTCCCCTAGGCTACGGCTAGGGCTCCCCCGGCCTTCAGGCTAGGGCACCCCTAGGCTTTAGGCTAGGGCTCCCCTAGGCTACGGCTAGGGCTCCCCCGGCCTTCAGGCTAGGGCACCCCTAGGCTTTAGGCTAGGGCTCCCCTAGGCTACGGCTAGGGCTCCCCCGGCCTTCAGGCTAGGGCACCCCTAGGCTTTAGGCTAGGGCTCCCCTAGGCTACGGCTAGGGCTCCCCCGGCCTTCAGGCTAGGGCACCCCTAGGCTTTAGGCTAGGGCTCCCCTAGGCTACGGCTAGGGCTCCCCCGGCCTTCAGGCTAGGGCACCCCTAGGCTTTAGGCTAGGGCTCCCCTAGGCTACGGCTAGGGCTCCCCCGGCCTTCAGGCTAGGGCACCCCTAGGCTTTAGGCTAGGGCTCCCCTAGGCTACGGCTAGGGCTCCCCCGGCCTTCAGGCTAGGGCACCCCTAGGCTTTAGGCTAGGGCTCCCCTAGGCTACGGCTAGGGCTCCCCCGGCCTTCAGGCTAGGGCACCCCTAGGCTTTAGGCTAGGGCTCCCCTAGGCTACGGCTAGGGCTCCCCCGGCCTTCAGGCTAGGGCACCCCTAGGCTTTAGGCTAGGGCTCCCCTAGGCTACGGCTAGGGCTCCCCCGGCCTTCAGGCTAGGGCACCCCTAGGCTTTAGGCTAGGGCTCCCCTAGGCTACGGCTAGGGCTCCCCCGGCCTTCAGGCTAGGGCACCCCTAGGCTTTAGGCTAGGGCTCCCCTAGGCTACGGCTAGGGCTCCCCCGGCCTTCAGGCTAGGGCACCCCTAGGCTTTAGGCTAGGGCTCCCCTAGGCTACGGCTAGGGCTCCCCCGGCCTTCAGGCTAGGGCACCCCTAGGCTTTAGGCTAGGGCTCCCCTAGGCTACGGCTAGGGCTCCCCCGGCCTTCAGGCTAGGGCACCCCTAGGCTTTAGGCTAGGGCTCCCCTAGGCTACGGCTAGGGCTCCCCCGGCCTTCAGGCTAGGGCACCCCTAGGCTTTAGGCTAGGGCTCCCCTAGGCTACGGCTAGGGCTCCCCCGGCCTTCAGGCTAGGGCACCCCTAGGCTTTAGGCTAGGGCTCCCCTAGGCTACGGCTAGGGCTCCCCCGGCCTTCAGGCTAGGGCACCCCTAGGCTTTAGGCTAGGGCTCCCCTAGGCTACGGCTAGGGCTCCCCCGGCCTTCAGGCTAGGGCACCCCTAGGCTTTAGGCTAGGGCTCCCCTAGGCTACGGCTAGGGCTCCCCCGGCCTTCAGGCTAGGGCACCCCTAGGCTTTAGGCTAGGGCTCCCCTAGGCTACGGCTAGGGCTCCCCCGGCCTTCAGGCTAGGGCACCCCTAGGCTTTAGGCTAGGGCTCCCCTAGGCTACGGCTAGGGCTCCCCCGGCCTTCAGGCTAGGGCACCCCTAGGCTTTAGGCTAGGGCTCCCCTAGGCTACGGCTAGGGCTCCCCCGGCCTTCAGGCTAGGGCACCCCTAGGCTTTAGGCTAGGGCTCCCCTAGGCTACGGCTAGGGCTCCCCCGGCCTTCAGGCTAGGGCACCCCTAGGCTTTAGGCTAGGGCTCCCCTAGGCTACGGCTAGGGCTCCCCCGGCCTTCAGGCTAGGGCACCCCTAGGCTTTAGGCTAGGGCTCCCCTAGGCTACGGCTAGGGCTCCCCCGGCCTTCAGGCTAGGGCACCCCTAGGCTTTAGGCTAGGGCTCCCCTAGGCTACGGCTAGGGCTCCCCCGGCCTTCAGGCTAGGGCACCCCTAGGCTTTAGGCTAGGGCTCCCCTAGGCTACGGCTAGGGCTCCCCCGGCCTTCAGGCTAGGGCACCCCTAGGCTTTAGGCTAGGGCTCCCCTAGGCTACGGCTAGGGCTCCCCCGGCCTTCAGGCTAGGGCACCCCTAGGCTTTAGGCTAGGGCTCCCCTAGGCTACGGCTAGGGCTCCCCCGGCCTTCAGGCTAGGGCACCCCTAGGCTTTAGGCTAGGGCTCCCCTAGGCTACGGCTAGGGCTCCCCCGGCCTTCAGGCTAGGGCACCCCTAGGCTTTAGGCTAGGGCTCCCCTAGGCTACGGCTAGGGCTCCCCCGGCCTTCAGGCTAGGGCACCCCTAGGCTTTAGGCTAGGGCTCCCCTAGGCTACGGCTAGGGCTCCCCCGGCCTTCAGGCTAGGGCACCCCTAGGCTTTAGGCTAGGGCTCCCCTAGGCTACGGCTAGGGCTCCCCCGGCCTTCAGGCTAGGGCACCCCTAGGCTTTAGGCTAGGGCTCCCCTAGGCTACGGCTAGGGCTCCCCCGGCCTTCAGGCTAGGGCACCCCTAGGCTTTAGGCTAGGGCTCCCCTAGGCTACGGCTAGGGCTCCCCCGGCCTTCAGGCTAGGGCACCCCTAGGCTTTAGGCTAGGGCTCCCCTAGGCTAAGGCTAGGGCTCCCCCGGCCTTCAGGCTAGGGCACCCCTAGGCTTTAGGCTAGGGCTCCCCTAGGCTAAGGCTAGGGCTCCCCCGGCCTTCAGGCTAGGGCACCCCTAGGCTTTAGGCTAGGGCTCCCCTAGGCTAAGGCTAGGGCTCCCCCGGCCTTCAGGCTAGGGCACCCCTAGGCTTTAGGCTAGGGCTCCCCTAGGCTAAGGCTAGGGCTCCCCCGGCCTTCAGGCTAGGGCACCCCTAGGCTTTAGGCTAGGGCTCCCCTAGGCTAAGGCTAGGGCTCCCCCGGCCTTCAGGCTAGGGCACCCCTAGGCTTTAGGCTAGGGCTCCCCTAGGCTAAGGCTAGGGCTCCCCCGGCCTTCAGGCTAGGGCACCCCTAGGCTTTAGGCTAGGGCTCCCCTAGGCTAAGGCTAGGGCTCCCCCGGCCTTCAGGCTAGGGCACCCCTAGGCTTTAGGCTAGGGCTCCCCTAGGCTAAGGCTAGGGCTCCCCCGGCCTTCAGGCTAGGGCACCCCTAGGCTTTAGGCTAGGGCTCCCCTAGGCTAAGGCTAGGGCTCCCCCGGCCTTCAGGCTAGGGCACCCCTAGGCTTTAGGCTAGGGCTCCCCTAGGCTAAGGCTAGGGCTCCCCCGGCCTTCAGGCTAGGGCACCCCTAGGCTTTAGGCTAGGGCTCCCCTAGGCTAAGGCTAGGGCTCCCCCGGCCTTCAGGCTAGGGCACCCCTAGGCTTTAGGCTAGGGCTCCCCTAGGCTAAGGCTAGGGCTCCCCCGGCCTTCAGGCTAGGGCACCCCTAGGCTTTAGGCTAGGGCTCCCCTAGGCTAAGGCTAGGGCTCCCCCGGCCTTCAGGCTAGGGCACCCCTAGGCTTTAGGCTAGGGCTCCCCTAGGCTAAGGCTAGGGCTCCCCCGGCCTTCAGGCTAGGGCACCCCTAGGCTTTAGGCTAGGGCTCCCCTAGGCTAAGGCTAGGGCTCCCCCGGCCTTCAGGCTAGGGCACCCCTAGGCTTTAGGCTAGGGCTCCCCTAGGCTAAGGCTAGGGCTCCCCCGGCCTTCAGGCTAGGGCACCCCTAGGCTTTAGGCTAGGGCTCCCCTAGGCTAAGGCTAGGGCTCCCCCGGCCTTCAGGCTAGGGCACCCCTAGGCTTTAGGCTAGGGCTCCCCTAGGCTAAGGCTAGGGCTCCCCCGGCCTTCAGGCTAGGGCACCCCTAGGCTTTAGGCTAGGGCTCCCCTAGGCTAAGGCTAGGGCTCCCCCGGCCTTCAGGCTAGGGCACCCCTAGGCTTTAGGCTAGGGCTCCCCTAGGCTAAGGCTAGGGCTCCCCCGGCCTTCAGGCTAGGGCACCCCTAGGCTTTAGGCTAGGGCTCCCCTAGGCTAAGGCTAGGGCTCCCCCGGCCTTCAGGCTAGGGCACCCCTAGGCTTTAGGCTAGGGCTCCCCTAGGCTAAGGCTAGGGCTCCCCCGGCCTTCAGGCTAGGGCACCCCTAGGCTTTAGGCTCCCCTAGGCTAAGGCTAGGGCTCCCCCGGCCTTCAGGCTAGGGCACCCCTAGGCTTTAGGCTCCCCTAGGCTAAGGCTAGGGCTCCCCCGGCCTTCAGGCTAGGGCACCCCTAGGCTTTAGGCTCCCCTAGGCTAAGGCTAGGGCTCCCCCGGCCTTCAGGCTAGGGCACCCCTAGGCTTTTGGCTCCCCTAGGCTAAGGCTAGGGCTCCCCCGGCCTTCAGGCTAGGGCACCCCTAGGCTTTAGGCTCCCCTAGGCTAAGGCTAGGGCTCCCCCGGCCTTCAGGCTAGGGCACCCCTAGGCTTTAGGCTCCCCTAGGCTAAGGCTAGGGCTCCCCCGGCCTTCAGGCTAGGGCACCCCTAGGCTTTAGGCTCCCCTAGGCAAAGGCTAGGGCTCCCCTGGCCTTCAGGCTAGGGCACCCCTAGGCTTTAGGCTAGGGCTCCCCTAGGCTAAGGTTAGGGCTCCCCTGGCCTTCAGGCTAGGGCACCCCTAGGCTTTAGGCTCCCCTAGGCTAAGGCTAGGGCTCCCCTGGCCTTCAGGCTAGGGCACCCCTAGGCTTTAGGCTAGGGCTCCCCTAGGCTAAGGCTAGGGCTCCCCTGGCCTTCAGGCTAGGGCACCCCTAGGCTTTAGGCTCCCCTAGTCTAAGGCTAGGGCTCCCCTGGCCTTCAGGCTAGGGCACCCCTAGGCTTTAGGCTAGGGCTCCCCTAGGCTAAGGCTAGGGCTCCCCTGGCCTTCAGGCTAGGGCACCCCTAGGCTTTAGGCTCCCCTAGGCTAAGGCTAGGGCTCCCCTGGCCTTCAGGCTAGGGTACCCCTAGGCTTTAGGCTAGGGCTCCCCTAGGCTAAGGCTAGGGCTCCCCTGGCCTTCAGGCTAGGGCACCCCTAGGCTTTACGCTCCCCTAGGCTAAGGCTAGGGCTCCCCTGGCCTTCAGGCTAGGGCACCCCTAGGCTTTAGGCTAGGGCTCCCCTAGGCTAAGGCTAGGGCTCCCCTGGCCTTCAGGCTAGGGCACCCCTAGGCTTTAGGCTCCCCTAGGCTAAGGCTAGGGCTCCCCTGGCCTTCAGGCTAGGGCACCCCTAGGCTTTAGGTTAGGGCTCCCCTAGGCTAAGGCTAGGGCTCCCCTGGCCTTCAGGCTAGAGCACCCCTAGGCTTTAGGCTCCCCTAGGCTAAGGCTAGGGCTCCCCTGGCCTTCAGGCTAGGGCACCCCTAGGCTTTAGGCTAGGGCTCCCCTAGGCTAAGGCTAGGGCTCCCCTGGACTTCAGGCTAGGGCACCCCTAGGCTTTAGGCTCCCCTAGGCTAAGGCTAGGGCTCCCCTTGCCTTCAGGCTAGGGCACCCCTAGGCTTTAGGCTAGGGCTCCCCTAGGCTAAGGCTAGGGCTCCCCTGGCCTTCAGGCTAGGGCACCCCTAGGCTTTAGGCTCCCCTAGGCTAAGGCTAGGGCTCCCCTTGCCTTCAGGCTAGGGCACCCCTAGGCTTTAGGCTAGGGCTCCCCTAGGCTAAGGCTAGGGCTCCCCTGGCCTTCAGGCTAGGGCACCCCTAGGCTTTAGGCTCCCCTAGGCTAAGGCTAGGGCTCCCCTGGCCTTCAGGCTAGGGCACCCCTAGGCTTTAGGCTAGGGCTCCCCTAGGCTAAGGCTAGGGCTCCACTGGCCTTCAGGCTAGGGCACCCCTAGGCTTTAGGCTCCCCTAGGCTAAGGCTAGGGCTCCCCTGGCCTTCAGGCTAGGGCACCCCTAGGCTTTAGGCTAGGGCTCCCATAGGCTAAGGCTAGGGCACCCCTGGCCTTCAGGCTAGGGCACCCCTAGGCTTTAGGCTCCCCTAGGCTAAGGCTAGGGCTCCCCTGGCCTTCTGGCTAGGGCACCCCTAGGCTTTAGGCTCCCCTAGGCTAAGGCTAGGGCTCCCCTGGCCTTCAGGCTAGGGCACCCCTAGGCTTTAGGCTCCCCTAGGCTAAGGCTAGGGCTCCCCTGGCCTTCAGGCTAGGGCACCCCTAGGCTTTAGGCTCCCCTAGGCTAAGGCTAGGGCTCCCCTGGCCTTCAGGCTAGGGCACCCCTAGGCTTTAGGCTCCCCTAGGCTAAGGCTAGGGCTCCCCTGGCCTTCAGGCTAGGGCACCCCTAGGCTTTAGGCTCCCCTAGGCTAAGGCTAGGGCTCCCCTGGCCTTCAGGCTAGGGCACCCCTAGGCTTTAGGCTCCCCTAGCCTAAGGCTAGGGCTCCCCTGGCCTTCAGGCTAGGGCACCCCTAGGCTTTAGGCTCCCCTAGGCTAAGGCTAGGGCTCCCCTGGCCTTCAGGCTAGGGCACCCCTAGGCTTTAGGCTCCCCTAGGCTAAGGCTAGGGCTCCCCTGGCCTTCAGGCTAGGGCACCCCTAGGCTTTAGGCTCCCCTAGGCTAAGGCTAGGGCTCCCCTGGCCTTCAGGCTAGGGCACCCCTAGGCTTTAGGCTCCCCTAGGCTAAGGCTAGGGCTCCCCTGGCCTTCAGGCTAGGGCACCCCTAGGCTTTAGGCTCCCCTAGGCTAAGGCTAGGGCTCCCCTGGCCTTCAGGCTAGGGCACCCCTAGGCTTTAGGCTCCCCTAGGCTAAGGCTAGGGCTCCCCTGGCCTTCAGGCTAGGGCACCCCTAGGCTTTAGGCTCCCCTAGGCTAAGGCTAGGGCTCCCCTGGCCTTCAGGCTAGGGCACCCCTAGGCTTTAGGCTAGGGCTCCCCTAGGCTAAGGCTAGGGCTCCCCCGGCCTTCAGGCTAGGGCACCCCTAGGCTTTAGGCTAGGGCTCCCCTAGGCTAAGGCTAGGGCTCCCCCGGCCTTCAGGCTAGGGCACCCCTAGGCTTTAGGCTAGGGCTCCCCTAGGCTAAGGCTAGGGCTCCCCCGGCCTTCAGGCTAGGGCACCCCTAGGCTTTAGGCTAGGGCTCCCCTAGGCTAAGGCTAGGGCTCCCCCGGCCTTCAGGCTAGGGCACCCCTAGGCTTTAGGCTAGGGCTCCCCTAGGCTAAGGCTAGGGCTCCCCCGGCCTTCAGGCTAGGGCACCCCTAGGCTTTAGGCTAGGGCTCCCCTAGGCTAAGGCTAGGGCTCCCCCGGCCTTCAGGCTAGGGCACCCCTAGGCTTTAGGCTAGGGCTCCCCTAGGCCAAGGCTAGGGCTCCCCCGGCCTTCAGGCTAGGGCACCCCTAGGCTTTAAGCTAGGGCTCCCCTAGGCTAAGGCTAAGGCTCCCCTGGCCTTCAGGCTAGGGCACCCCTAGGCTTTAGGCACCCCTAGGCTAAGGCTAGGGCTCCCCTGGCCTTCAGGCTAGGGCACCCCTAGGCTTTAGGCTCCCCTAGGCTAAGGCTAGGGCTCCCCTGGCCTTCAGGCTAGGGCACCCCTAGGCTTTAGGCTAGGGCTCCCCTAGGCTAAGGCTAGGGCTCCCCTGGCCTTCAGGCTAGGGCACCCCTAGGCTTTAGGCTCCCCTAGGCTAAGGCTAGGGCTCCCCCGGCCTTCAGGCTAGGGCACCCCTAGGCTTTAGGCTAGGGCTCCCCTAGGCTACGGCTAGGGCTCCCCCGGCCTTCAGGCTAGGGCACCCCTAGGCTTTAGGCTAGGGCTCCCCTAGGCTACGGCTAGGGCTCCCCCGGCCTTCAGGCTAGGGCACCCCTAGGCTTTAGGCTAGGGCTCCCCTAGGCTACGGCTAGGGCTCCCCCGGCCTTCAGGCTAGGGCACCCCTAGGCTTTAGGCTAGGGCTCCCCTAGGCTACGGCTAGGGCTCCCCCGGCCTTCAGGCTAGGGCACCCCTAGGCTTTAGGCTAGGGCTCCCCTAGGCTACGGCTAGGGCTCCCCCGGCCTTCAGGCTAGGGCACCCCTAGGCTTTAGGCTAGGGCTCCCCTAGGCTACGGCTAGGGCTCCCCCGGCCTTCAGGCTAGGGCACCCCTAGGCTTTAGGCTAGGGCTCCCCTAGGCTACGGCTAGGGCTCCCCCGGCCTTCAGGCTAGGGCACCCCTAGGCTTTAGGCTAGGGCTCCCCTAGGCTACGGCTAGGGCTCCCCCGGCCTTCAGGCTAGGGCACCCCTAGGCTTTAGGCTAGGGCTCCCCTAGGCTACGGCTAGGGCTCCCCCGGCCTTCAGGCTAGGGCACCCCTAGGCTTTAGGCTAGGGCTCCCCTAGGCTACGGCTAGGGCTCCCCCGGCCTTCAGGCTAGGGCACCCCTAGGCTTTAGGCTAGGGCTCCCCTAGGCTACGGCTAGGGCTCCCCCGGCCTTCAGGCTAGGGCACCCCTAGGCTTTAGGCTAGGGCTCCCCTAGGCTACGGCTAGGGCTCCCCCGGCCTTCAGGCTAGGGCACCCCTAGGCTTTAGGCTAGGGCTCCCCTAGGCTACGGCTAGGGCTCCCCCGGCCTTCAGGCTAGGGCACCCCTAGGCTTTAGGCTAGGGCTCCCCTAGGCTACGGCTAGGGCTCCCCCGGCCTTCAGGCTAGGGCACCCCTAGGCTTTAGGCTAGGGCTCCCCTAGGCTACGGCTAGGGCTCCCCCGGCCTTCAGGCTAGGGCACCCCTAGGCTTTAGGCTAGGGCTCCCCTAGGCTACGGCTAGGGCTCCCCCGGCCTTCAGGCTAGGGCACCCCTAGGCTTTAGGCTAGGGCTCCCCTAGGCTACGGCTAGGGCTCCCCCGGCCTTCAGGCTAGGGCACCCCTAGGCTTTAGGCTAGGGCTCCCCTAGGCTACGGCTAGGGCTCCCCCGGCCTTCAGGCTAGGGCACCCCTAGGCTTTAGGCTAGGGCTCCCCTAGGCTACGGCTAGGGCTCCCCCGGCCTTCAGGCTAGGGCACCCCTAGGCTTTAGGCTAGGGCTCCCCTAGGCTACGGCTAGGGCTCCCCCGGCCTTCAGGCTAGGGCACCCCTAGGCTTTAGGCTAGGGCTCCCCTAGGCTACGGCTAGGGCTCCCCCGGCCTTCAGGCTAGGGCACCCCTAGGCTTTAGGCTAGGGCTCCCCTAGGCTACGGCTAGGGCTCCCCCGGCCTTCAGGCTAGGGCACCCCTAGGCTTTAGGCTAGGGCTCCCCTAGGCTACGGCTAGGGCTCCCCCGGCCTTCAGGCTAGGGCACCCCTAGGCTTTAGGCTAGGGCTCCCCTAGGCTACGGCTAGGGCTCCCCCGGCCTTCAGGCTAGGGCACCCCTAGGCTTTAGGCTAGGGCTCCCCTAGGCTACGGCTAGGGCTCCCCCGGCCTTCAGGCTAGGGCACCCCTAGGCTTTAGGCTAGGGCTCCCCTAGGCTACGGCTAGGGCTCCCCCGGCCTTCAGGCTAGGGCACCCCTAGGCTTTAGGCTAGGGCTCCCCTAGGCTACGGCTAGGGCTCCCCCGGCCTTCAGGCTAGGGCACCCCTAGGCTTTAGGCTAGGGCTCCCCTAGGCTACGGCTAGGGCTCCCCCGGCCTTCAGGCTAGGGCACCCCTAGGCTTTAGGCTAGGGCTCCCCTAGGCTACGGCTAGGGCTCCCCCGGCCTTCAGGCTAGGGCACCCCTAGGCTTTAGGCTAGGGCTCCCCTAGGCTACGGCTAGGGCTCCCCCGGCCTTCAGGCTAGGGCACCCCTAGGCTTTAGGCTAGGGCTCCCCTAGGCTACGGCTAGGGCTCCCCCGGCCTTCAGGCTAGGGCACCCCTAGGCTTTAGGCTAGGGCTCCCCTAGGCTACGGCTAGGGCTCCCCCGGCCTTCAGGCTAGGGCACCCCTAGGCTTTAGGCTAGGGCTCCCCTAGGCTACGGCTAGGGCTCCCCCGGCCTTCAGGCTAGGGCACCCCTAGGCTTTAGGCTAGGGCTCCCCTAGGCTACGGCTAGGGCTCCCCCGGCCTTCAGGCTAGGGCACCCCTAGGCTTTAGGCTAGGGCTCCCCTAGGCTACGGCTAGGGCTCCCCCGGCCTTCAGGCTAGGGCACCCCTAGGCTTTAGGCTAGGGCTCCCCTAGGCTACGGCTAGGGCTCCCCCGGCCTTCAGGCTAGGGCACCCCTAGGCTTTAGGCTAGGGCTCCCCTAGGCTACGGCTAGGGCTCCCCCGGCCTTCAGGCTAGGGCACCCCTAGGCTTTAGGCTAGGGCTCCCCTAGGCTACGGCTAGGGCTCCCCCGGCCTTCAGGCTAGGGCACCCCTAGGCTTTAGGCTAGGGCTCCCCTAGGCTAAGGCTAGGGCTCCCCCGGCCTTCAGGCTAGGGCACCCCTAGGCTTTAGGCTAGGGCTCCCCTAGGCTAAGGCTAGGGCTCCCCCGGCCTTCAGGCTAGGGCACCCCTAGGCTTTAGGCTAGGGCTCCCCTAGGCTAAGGCTAGGGCTCCCCCGGCCTTCAGGCTAGGGCACCCCTAGGCTTTAGGCTAGGGCTCCCCTAGGCTAAGGCTAGGGCTCCCCCGGCCTTCAGGCTAGGGCACCCCTAGGCTTTAGGCTAGGGCTCCCCTAGGCTAAGGCTAGGGCTCCCCCGGCCTTCAGGCTAGGGCACCCCTAGGCTTTAGGCTAGGGCTCCCCTAGGCTAAGGCTAGGGCTCCCCCGGCCTTCAGGCTAGGGCACCCCTAGGCTTTAGGCTAGGGCTCCCCTAGGCTAAGGCTAGGGCTCCCCCGGCCTTCAGGCTAGGGCACCCCTAGGCTTTAGGCTAGGGCTCCCCTAGGCTAAGGCTAGGGCTCCCCCGGCCTTCAGGCTAGGGCACCCCTAGGCTTTAGGCTAGGGCTCCCCTAGGCTAAGGCTAGGGCTCCCCCGGCCTTCAGGCTAGGGCACCCCTAGGCTTTAGGCTAGGGCTCCCCTAGGCTAAGGCTAGGGCTCCCCCGGCCTTCAGGCTAGGGCACCCCTAGGCTTTAGGCTAGGGCTCCCCTAGGCTAAGGCTAGGGCTCCCCCGGCCTTCAGGCTAGGGCACCCCTAGGCTTTAGGCTAGGGCTCCCCTAGGCTAAGGCTAGGGCTCCCCCGGCCTTCAGGCTAGGGCACCCCTAGGCTTTAGGCTAGGGCTCCCCTAGGCTAAGGCTAGGGCTCCCCCGGCCTTCAGGCTAGGGCACCCCTAGGCTTTAGGCTAGGGCTCCCCTAGGCTAAGGCTAGGGCTCCCCCGGCCTTCAGGCTAGGGCACCCCTAGGCTTTAGGCTAGGGCTCCCCTAGGCTAAGGCTAGGGCTCCCCCGGCCTTCAGGCTAGGGCACCCCTAGGCTTTAGGCTAGGGCTCCCCTAGGCTAAGGCTAGGGCTCCCCCGGCCTTCAGGCTAGGGCACCCCTAGGCTTTAGGCTAGGGCTCCCCTAGGCTAAGGCTAGGGCTCCCCCGGCCTTCAGGCTAGGGCACCCCTAGGCTTTAGGCTAGGGCTCCCCTAGGCTAAGGCTAGGGCTCCCCCGGCCTTCAGGCTAGGGCACCCCTAGGCTTTAGGCTAGGGCTCCCCTAGGCTAAGGCTAGGGCTCCCCCGGCCTTCAGGCTAGGGCACCCCTAGGCTTTAGGCTAGGGCTCCCCTAGGCTAAGGCTAGGGCTCCCCCGGCCTTCAGGCTAGGGCACCCCTAGGCTTTAGGCTAGGGCTCCCCTAGGCTAAGGCTAGGGCTCCCCCGGCCTTCAGGCTAGGGCACCCCTAGGCTTTAGGCTCCCCTAGGCTAAGGCTAGGGCTCCCCCGGCCTTCAGGCTAGGGCACCCCTAGGCTTTAGGCTCCCCTAGGCTAAGGCTAGGGCTCCCCCGGCCTTCAGGCTAGGGCACCCCTAGGCTTTAGGCTCCCCTAGGCTAAGGCTAGGGCTCCCCCGGCCTTCAGGCTAGGGCACCCCTAGGCTTTTGGCTCCCCTAGGCTAAGGCTAGGGCTCCCCCGGCCTTCAGGCTAGGGCACCCCTAGGCTTTAGGCTCCCCTAGGCTAAGGCTAGGGCTCCCCCGGCCTTCAGGCTAGGGCACCCCTAGGCTTTAGGCTCCCCTAGGCTAAGGCTAGGGCTCCCCCGGCCTTCAGGCTAGGGCACCCCTAGGCTTTAGGCTCCCCTAGGCAAAGGCTAGGGCTCCCCTGGCCTTCAGGCTAGGGCACCCCTAGGCTTTAGGCTAGGGCTCCCCTAGGCTAAGGTTAGGGCTCCCCTGGCCTTCAGGCTAGGGCACCCCTAGGCTTTAGGCTCCCCTAGGCTAAGGCTAGGGCTCCCCTGGCCTTCAGGCTAGGGCACCCCTAGGCTTTAGGCTAGGGCTCCCCTAGGCTAAGGCTAGGGCTCCCCTGGCCTTCAGGCTAGGGCACCCCTAGGCTTTAGGCTCCCCTAGTCTAAGGCTAGGGCTCCCCTGGCCTTCAGGCTAGGGCACCCCTAGGCTTTAGGCTAGGGCTCCCCTAGGCTAAGGCTAGGGCTCCCCTGGCCTTCAGGCTAGGGCACCCCTAGGCTTTAGGCTCCCCTAGGCTAAGGCTAGGGCTCCCCTGGCCTTCAGGCTAGGGTACCCCTAGGCTTTAGGCTAGGGCTCCCCTAGGCTAAGGCTAGGGCTCCCCTGGCCTTCAGGCTAGGGCACCCCTAGGCTTTACGCTCCCCTAGGCTAAGGCTAGGGCTCCCCTGGCCTTCAGGCTAGGGCACCCCTAGGCTTTAGGCTAGGGCTCCCCTAGGCTAAGGCTAGGGCTCCCCTGGCCTTCAGGCTAGGGCACCCCTAGGCTTTAGGCTCCCCTAGGCTAAGGCTAGGGCTCCCCTGGCCTTCAGGCTAGGGCACCCCTAGGCTTTAGGTTAGGGCTCCCCTAGGCTAAGGCTAGGGCTCCCCTGGCCTTCAGGCTAGAGCACCCCTAGGCTTTAGGCTCCCCTAGGCTAAGGCTAGGGCTCCCCTGGCCTTCAGGCTAGGGCACCCCTAGGCTTTAGGCTAGGGCTCCCCTAGGCTAAGGCTAGGGCTCCCCTGGACTTCAGGCTAGGGCACCCCTAGGCTTTAGGCTCCCCTAGGCTAAGGCTAGGGCTCCCCTTGCCTTCAGGCTAGGGCACCCCTAGGCTTTAGGCTAGGGCTCCCCTAGGCTAAGGCTAGGGCTCCCCTGGCCTTCAGGCTAGGGCACCCCTAGGCTTTAGGCTCCCCTAGGCTAAGGCTAGGGCTCCCCTTGCCTTCAGGCTAGGGCACCCCTAGGCTTTAGGCTAGGGCTCCCCTAGGCTAAGGCTAGGGCTCCCCTGGCCTTCAGGCTAGGGCACCCCTAGGCTTTAGGCTCCCCTAGGCTAAGGCTAGGGCTCCCCTGGCCTTCAGGCTAGGGCACCCCTAGGCTTTAGGCTAGGGCTCCCCTAGGCTAAGGCTAGGGCTCCACTGGCCTTCAGGCTAGGGCACCCCTAGGCTTTAGGCTCCCCTAGGCTAAGGCTAGGGCTCCCCTGGCCTTCAGGCTAGGGCACCCCTAGGCTTTAGGCTAGGGCTCCCATAGGCTAAGGCTAGGGCACCCCTGGCCTTCAGGCTAGGGCACCCCTAGGCTTTAGGCTCCCCTAGGCTAAGGCTAGGGCTCCCCTGGCCTTCTGGCTAGGGCACCCCTAGGCTTTAGGCTCCCCTAGGCTAAGGCTAGGGCTCCCCTGGCCTTCAGGCTAGGGCACCCCTAGGCTTTAGGCTCCCCTAGGCTAAGGCTAGGGCTCCCCTGGCCTTCAGGCTAGGGCACCCCTAGGCTTTAGGCTCCCCTAGGCTAAGGCTAGGGCTCCCCTGGCCTTCAAGCTAGGGCACCCCTAGGCTTTAGGCTCCCCTAGGCTAAGGCTAGGGCTCCCCTGGCCTTCAGGCTAGGGCACCCCTAGGCTTTAGGCTCCCCTAGGCTAAGGCTAGGGCTCCCCTGGCCTTCAGGCTAGGGCACCCCTAGGCTTTAGGCTCCCCTAGCCTAAGGCTAGGGCTCCCCTGGCCTTCAGGCTAGGGCACCCCTAGGCTTTAGGCTCCCCTAGGCTAAGGCTAGGGCTCCCCTGGCCTTCAGGCTAGGGCACCCCTAGGCTTTAGGCTCCCCTAGGCTAAGGCTAGGGCTCCCCTGGCCTTCAGGCTAGGGCACCCCTAGGCTTTAGGCTCCCCTAGGCTAAGGCTAGGGCTCCCCTGGCCTTCAGGCTAGGGCACCCCTAGGCTTTAGGCTCCCCTAGGCTAAGGCTAGGGCTCCCCTGGCCTTCAGGCTAGGGCACCCCTAGGCTTTAGGCTCCCCTAGGCTAAGGCTAGGGCTCCCCTGGCCTTCAGGCTAGGGCACCCCTAGGCTTTAGGCTCCCCTAGGCTAAGGCTAGGGCTCCCCTGGCCTTCAGGCTAGGGCACCCCTAGGCTTTAGGCTCCCCTAGGCTAAGGCTAGGGCTCCCCTGGCCTTCAGGCTAGGGCACCCCTAGGCTTTAGGCTCCCCTAGGCTAAGGCTAGGGCTCCCCTGGCCTTCAGGCTAGGGCACCCCTAGGCTTTAGGCTCCCCTAGGCTAAGGCTAGGGCTCCCCTGGCCTTCAGGCTAGGGCACCCCTAGGCTTTAGGCTCCCCTAGGCTAAGGCTAGGGCTCCCCTGGCCTTCAGGCTAGGGCACCCCTAGGCTTTAGGCTCCCCTAGGCTAAGGCTAGGGCTCCCCTGGCCTTCAGGCTAGGGCACCCCGAGGCTTTAGGCTCCCCTAGGCTAAGGCTAGGGCTCCCCTGGCCTTCAGGCTAGGGCACCCCTAGGCTTTAGGCTCCCCTAGGCTAATGCTAGGGCTCCCCTGGCCTTCAGGCTAGGGCACCCCTAGGCTTTAGGCTCCCCTAGGCTAAGGCTAGGGCTCCCCTGGCCTTCAGGCTAGGGCACCCCTAGGCTTTAGGCTAGGGCTCCCCTAGGCTAAGGCTAGGGCTGCCCTGGCCTTCAGGCTAGGGCACCCCTAGGCTTTAGGCTAGGGCTCCCCTAGGCTAAGGCTAGGGCTCCCCTGGCCTTCAGGCTAGGGCACCCCTAGGCTTTAGGCTAGGGCTCCCCTAGGCTAAGGCTAGGCCTCCAATGGCCTTCAGGCTAGGGCACCCCTAGGCTTTAGGCTAGGGCTCCCCTAGGCTAAGGCTAGGGCTCCCCTGGCCTTCAGGCTAGGGCACCCCTAGGCTTTAGGCTAGGGCTCCCCTAGGCTAAGGCTAGGGCTCCCCTGGCCTTCAGGCTAGGGCACCCCTAGGCTTTAGGCTAGGGCTCCCCTAGGCTAAGGCTAGTGCTCCCCTGGCCTTCAGGCTAGGGCACCCCTAGGCTTTAGGCTAGGGCTCCCCTAGGCTAAGGCTAGGGCTCCCCTGGCCTTCAGGCTAGGGCACCCCTAGGCTTTAGGCTAGGGCTCCCCTAGGCTAAGGCTAGGGCTCCCCTGGCCTTCAGGCTAGGGCACCCCTAGGCTTTAGGCTAGGGCTCCCCTAGGCTAAGGCTAGGGCTCCCCTGGCCTTCAGGCTAGGGCACCCCTAGGCTTTAGGCTAGGGCTCCCCTAGGCTAAGGCTAGGGCTCCCCTGGCCTTCAGGCTAGGGCACCCCTAGGCTTTAGGCTAGGGCTCCCCTAGGCTAAGGCTAGGGCTCCCCTGGCCTTCAGGCTAGGGCACCCCTAGGCTTTAGGCTAGGGCTCCCCTAGGCTAAGGCTAGGGCTCCCCTGGCCTTCAGGCTAGGGCACCCCTAGGCTTTAGGCTAGGGCTCCCCTAGGCTAAGGCTAGGGCTCCCCTGGCCTTCAGGCTAGGGCACCCCTAGGCTTTAGGCTAGGGCTCCCCTAGGCTAAGGCTAGGGCTCCCCTGGCCTTCAGGCTAGGGCACCCCTAGGCTTTAGGCTAGGGCTCCCCTAGGCTAAGGCTAGGGCTCCCCTGGCCTTCAGGCTAGGGCACCCCTAGGCTTTAGGCTAGGGCTCCCCTAGGCTAAGGCTAGGGCTCCCCTGGCCTTCAGGCTAGGGCACCCCTAGGCTTTAGGCTCCCCTAGGGTAAGGCTAGGGCTCCCCTGGCCTTCAGGCTAGGGCACCCCTAGGCTTTAGGCTAGGGCTCCCCTAGGCTAAGGCTAGGGCTCCCCTGGCCTTCAGGCTAGGGCACCCCTAGGCTTTAGGCTAGGGCTCCCCTAGGCTAAGGCTAGGGCTCCCCTGGCCTTCAGGCTAGGGCACCCCTAGGCTTTAGGCTAGGGCTCCCCTAGGCTAAGGCTAGGGCTCCCCTGGCCTTCAGGCTAGGGCACCCCTAGGCTTTAGGCTAGGGCTCCCCTAGGCTAAGGCTAGGGCTCCCCTGGCCTTCAGGCTAGGGCACCCCTAGGCTTTAGGCTAGGGCTCCCCTAGGCTAAGGCTAGGGCTCCCCTGGCCTTCAGGCTAGGGCACCCCTAGGCTTTAGGCTAGGGCTCCCCTAGGCTAAGGCTAGGGCTCCCCTGGCCTTCAGGCTAGGGCACCCCTAGGCTTTAGGCTAGGGCTCCCCTAGCCTAAGGCTAGGGCTCCCCTGGCCTTCAGGCTAGGGCACCCCTAGGCTTTAGGCTAGGGCTCCCCTAGCCTAAGGCTAGGGCTCCCCTGGCCTTCAGGCTAGGGCACCCCTAGGCTTTAGGCTAGGGCTCCCCTAGCCTAAGGCTAGGGCTCCCCTGGCCTTCAGGCTAGGGCACCCCTAGGCTTTAGGCTAGGGCTCCCCTAGCCTAAGGCTAGGGCTCCCCTGGCCTTCAGGCTAGGGCACCCCTAGGCTTTAGGCTAGGGCTCCCCTAGGCTAAGGCTAGGGCTCCCCTGGCCTTCAGGCTAGGGCACCCCTAGGCTTTAGGCTAGGGCTCCCCTAGGCTAAGGCTAGGGCTCCCCTGGCCTTCAGGCTAGGGCACCCCTAGGCTTTAGGCTAGGGCTCCCCTAGGCTAAGGCTAGGGCTCCCCTGGCCTTCAGGCTAGGGCACCCCTAGGCTTTAGGCTAGGGCTCCCCTAGGCTAAGGCTAGGGCTCCCCTGGCCTTCAGGCTAGGGCACCCCTAGGCTTTAGGCTAGGGCTCCCCTAGGCTAAGGCTAGGGCTCCCCTGGCCTTCAGGCTAGGGCACCCCTAGGCTTTAGGCTAGGGCTCCCCTAGGCTAAGGCTAGGGCTCCCCTGGCCTTCAGGCTAGGGCACCCCTAGGCTTTAGGCTAGGGCTCCCCTAGGCTAAGGCTAGGGCTCCCCTGGCCTTCAGGCTAGGGCACCCCTAGGCTTTAGGCTAGGGCTCCCCTAGGCTAAGGCTAGGGCTCCCCTGGCCTTCAGGCTAGGGCACCCCTAGGCTTTAGGCTAGGGCTCCCCTAGGCTAAGGCTAGGGCTCCCCTGGCCTTCAGGCTAGGGCACCCCTAGGCTTTAGGCTAGGGCTCCCCTAGGCTAAGGCTAGGGCTCCCCTGGCCTTCAGGCTAGGGCACCCCTAGGCTTTAGGCTAGGGCTCCCCTAGGCTAAGGCTAGGGCTCCCCTGGCCTTCAGGCTAGGGCACCCCTAGGCTTTAGGCTAGGGCTCCCCTAGGCTAAGGCTAGGGCTCCCCTGGCCTTCAGGCTAGGGCACCCCTAGGCTTTAGGCTAGGGCTCCCCTAGGCTAAGGCTAGGGCTCCCCTGGCCTTCAGGCTAGGGCACCCCTAGGCTTTAGGCTAGGGCTCCCCTAGGCTAAGGCTAGGGCTCCCCTGGCCTTCAGGCTAGGGCACCCCTAGGCTTTAGGCTAGGGCTCCCCTAGGCTAAGGCTAGGGCTCCCCTGGCCTTCAGGCTAGGGCACCCCTAGGCTTTAGGCTAGGGCTCCCCTAGGCTAAGGCTAGGGCTCCCCTGGCCTTCAGGCTAGGGCACCCCTAGGCTTTAGGCTAGGGCTCCCCTAGGCTAAGGCTAGGGCTCCCCTGGCCTTCAGGCTAGGGCACCCCTAGGCTTTAGGCTAGGGCTCCCCTAGGCTAAGGCTAGGGCTCCCCTGGCCTTCAGGCTAGGGCACCCCTAGGCTTTAGGCTCCCCTAGGCTAAGGCTAGGGCTCCCCTGGCCTTCAGGCTAGGGCACCCCTAGGCTTTAGGCTCCCCTAGGCTAAGGCTAGGGCTCCCCTGGCCTTCAGGCTAGGGCACCCCTAGGCTTTAGGCTCCCCTAGGCTAAGGCTAGGGTTCCCTGGCCTTCAGGCTAGGGCAACCCTAGGCTTTAGGCTCCCCTAGGCTAAGGCTAGGGCTCCCCTGGCCTTCAGGCTAGGGCACCCCTAGGCTTTAGGCTCCCCTAGGCTAAGGCTAGGGCTCCCCTGGCCTTCAGGCTAGGGCACCCCTAGGCTTTAGGCTCCCCTAGGCTAAGGCTAGGGCTCCCCTGGCCTTCAGGCTAGGGCACCCCTAGGCTTTAGGCTCCCCTAGGCTAAGGCTAGGGCTCCCCTGGCCTTCAGGCTAGGGCACCCCTAGGCTTTAGGCTCCCCTAGGCTAAGGCTAGGGCTCCCCTGGCCTTCAGGCTAGGGCACCCCTAGGCTTTAGGCTCCCCTAGGCTAAGGCTAGGGCTCCCCTGGCCTTCAGGCTAGGGCACCCCTAGGCTTTAGGCTCCCCTAGGCTAAGGGTAGGGCTCCCCTGGCCTTCAGGCTAGGGCACCCCTAGGCTTTAGGCTAGGGCTCCCCAAGGCTAAGGCTAGGGTTCCCCTGGCCTTCAGGCTAGGGCACCCCTAGGCTTTAGGCTAGGGCTCCCCTAGGCTAAGGCTAGGGCTCCCCTGGCCTTCAGGCTAGGGCACCCCTAGGCTTTAGGCTCCCCTAGGCTAAGGCTAGGGCTCCCCTGGCCTTCAGGCTAGGGCACCCCTAGGCTTTAGGCTCCCCTAGGCTAAGGCTAGGGCTCCCCTGGCCTTCAGGCTAGGGCACCCCTAGGCTTTAGGCTCCCCTAGGCTAAGGCTAGGGCTCCCCTGGCCTTCAGGCTAGGGCACCCCTAGGCTTTAGGCTCCCCTAGGCTAAGGCTAGGGCTCCCCTGGCCTTCAGGCTAGGGCACCCCTAGGCTTTAGGCTCCCCTAGGCTAAGGCTAGGGCTCCCCTGGCCTTCAGGCTAGGGCACCCCTAGGCTTTAGGCTCCCCTAGGCTAAGGCTAGGGCTCCCCTGGCCTTCAGGCTAGGGCACCCCTAGGCTTTAGGCTCCCCTAGGCTAAGGCTAGGGCTCCCTTGGCCTTCAGGCTAGGGCACCCCTAGGCTTTAGGCTCCCCTAGGCTAAGGCTAGGGCTCCCCTGGCCTTCAGGCTAGGGCACCCCTAGGCTTTAGGCTCCCCTAGGCTAAGGCTAGGGCTCCCCTGGCCTTCAGGCTAGGGCACCCCTAGGCTTTAGGCTCCCCTAGGCTAAGGCTAGGGCTCCCCTGGCCTTCAGGCTAGGGCACCCCTAGGCTTTAGGCTAGGGCTCCCCTAGGCTAAGGCTAGGGCTCCCCTGGCCTTCAGGCTAGGGCACCCCTAGGCTTTAGGCTCCCCTAGGCTAAGGCTAGAGCTCCCCTGGCCTTCAGGCTAGGGCACCCCTAGGCTTTAGGCTAGGGCTCCCCTAGGCTAAGGCTAGGGCTCCCCTGGCCTTCAGGCTAGGGCACCCCTAGGCTTTAGGCTCCCCTAGGCTAAGGCTAGGGCTCCCCTGGCCTTCAGGCTAGGGCACCCCTAGGCTTTAGGCTAGGGCTCCCCTAGGCTAAGGCTAGGGCTCCCTGGCCTTCAGGCTAGGGCACCCCTAGGCTTTAGGCTCCCCTAGGCTAAGGCTAGGGCTCCCCTGGCCTTCAGGCTAGGGCACCCCTAGGCTTTAGGCTAGGGCTCCCCTAGGCTAAGGCTAGGGCTCCCCTGGCCTTCAGGCTAGGGCACCCCTAGGCTTTAGGCTAGGGCTCCCCTAGGCTAAGGCTAGGGTTCCCCTGGCCTTCAGGCTAGGGCACCCCTAGGCTTTAGGCTAGGGCTCCCCTAGGCTAAGGCTAGGGCTCCCCTGGCCTTCAGGCTAGGGCACCCCTAGGCTTTAGGCTAGGGCTCCCCTAGGCTAAGGCTAGGGCTCCCCTGGCCTTCAGGCTAGGGCACCCCTAGGCTTTAGGCTAGGGCTCCCCTAGGCTAAGGCTAGGGCTCCCCTGGCCTTCAGGCTAGGGCACCCCTAGGCTTTAGGCTAGGGCTCCCCTAGGCTAAGGCTAGGGCTCCCCTGGCCTTCAGGCTAGGGCACCCCTAGGCTTTAGGCTAGGGCTCCCCTAGGCTAAGGCTAGGGCTCCCCTGGCCTTCAGGCTAGGGCACCCCTAGGCTTTAGGCTAGGGCTCCCCTAGGCTAAGGCTAGGGCTCCCCTGGCCTTCAGGCTAGGGCACCCCTAGGCTTTAGGCTAGGGCTCCCCTAGGCTAAGGCTAGGGCTCCCCTGGCCTTCAGGCTAGGGCACCCCTAGGCTTTAGGCTAGGGCTCCCCTAGGCTAAGGCTAGGGCTCCCCTGGCCTTCAGGCTAGGGCACCCCTAGGCTTTAGGCTAGGGCTCCCCTAGGCTAAGGCTAGGGCTCCCCTGGCCTTCAGGCTAGGGCACCCCTAGGCTTTAGGCTAGGGCTCCCCTAGGCTAAGGCTAGGGCTCCCCTGGCCTTCAGGCTAGGGCACCCCTAGGCTTTAGGCTAGGGCTCCCCTAGGCTAAGGCTAGGGCTCCCCTGGCCTTCAGGCTAGGGCACCCCTAGGCTTTAGGCTAGGGCTCCCCTAGGCTAAGGCTAGGGCTCCCCTGGCCTTCAGGCTAGGGCACCCCTAGGCTTTAGGCTAGGTCTCCCCTAGGCTAAGGCTAGGGCTCCCCTGGCCTTCAGGCTAGGGCACCCCTAGGCTTTAGGCTAGGGCTCCCCTAGGCTAAGGCTAGGGCTCCCCTGGCCTTCAGGCTATGGCACCCCTAGGCTTTAGGCTAGGGCTCCCCTAGGCTAAGGCTAGGGCTCCCCTGGACTTCAGGCTAGGGCACCCCTAGGCTTTAGGCTAGGGCTCCCCTAGGCTAAGGCTAGGGCTCCCCTGGACTTCAGGCTAGGGCACCCCTAGGCTTTAGGCTAGGGCTCCCCTAGGCTAAGGCTAGGGCTCCCCTGGCCTTCAGGCTAGGGCACCCCTAGGCTTTAGGCTAGGGCTCCCCTAGGCTAAGGCTAGGGCTCCCCTGGCCTTCAGGCTAGGGCACCCCTAGGCTTTAGGCTCCCCTAGGCTAAGGCTAGGGCTCCCCTGGCCTTCAGGCTAGGGCACCCCTAGGCTTTAGGCTCCCCTAGGCTAAGGCTAGGGCTCCCCTGGCCTTCAGGCTAGGGCACCCCTAGGCTTTAGGCTCCCCTAGGCTAAGGCTAGGGTTCCCTGGCCTTCAGGCTAGGGCAACCCTAGGCTTTAGGCTCCCCTAGGCTAAGGCTAGGGCTCCCCTGGCCTTCAGGCTAGGGCACCCCTAGGCTTTAGGCTCCCCTAGGCTAAGGCTAGGGCTCCCCTGGCCTTCAGGCTAGGGCACCCCTAGGCTTTAGGCTCCCCTAGGCTAAGGCTAGGGCTCCCCTGGCCTTCAGGCTAGGGCACCCCTAGGCTTTAGGCTCCCCTAGGCTAAGGCTAGGGCTCCCCTGGCCTTCAGGCTAGGGCACCCCTAGGCTTTAGGCTCCCCTAGGCTAAGGCTAGGGCTCCCCTGGCCTTCAGGCTAGGGCACCCCTAGGCTTTAGGCTCCCCTAGGCTAAGGCTAGGGCTCCCCTGGCCTTCAGGCTAGGGCACCCCTAGGCTTTAGGCTCCCCTAGGCTAAGGGTAGGGCTCCCCTGGCCTTCAGGCTAGGGCACCCCTAGGCTTTAGGCTAGGGCTCCCCAAGGCTAAGGCTAGGGTTCCCCTGGCCTTCAGGCTAGGGCACCCCTAGGCTTTAGGCTAGGGCTCCCCTAGGCTAAGGCTAGGGCTCCCCTGGCCTTCAGGCTAGGGCACCCCTAGGCTTTAGGCTCCCCTAGGCTAAGGCTAGGGCTCCCCTGGCCTTCAGGCTAGGGCACCCCTAGGCTTTAGGCTCCCCTAGGCTAAGGCTAGGGCTCCCCTGGCCTTCAGGCTAGGGCACCCCTAGGCTTTAGGCTCCCCTAGGCTAAGGCTAGGGCTCCCCTGGCCTTCAGGCTAGGGCACCCCTAGGCTTTAGGCTCCCCTAGGCTAAGGCTAGGGCTCCCCTGGCCTTCAGGCTAGGGCACCCCTAGGCTTTAGGCTCCCCTAGGCTAAGGCTAGGGCTCCCCTGGCCTTCAGGCTAGGGCACCCCTAGGCTTTAGGCTCCCCTAGGCTAAGGCTAGGGCTCCCCTGGCCTTCAGGCTAGGGCACCCCTAGGCTTTAGGCTCCCCTAGGCTAAGGCTAGGGCTCCCCTGGCCTTCAGGCTAGGGCACCCCTAGGCTTTAGGCTCCCCTAGGCTAAGGCTAGGGCTCCCCTGGCCTTCAGGCTAGGGCACCCCTAGGCTTTAGGCTCCCCTAGGCTAAGGCTAGGGCTCCCCTGGCCTTCAGGCTAGGGCACCCCTAGGCTTTAGGCTCCCCTAGGCTAAGGCTAGGGCTCCCCTGGCCTTCAGGCTAGGGCACCCCTAGGCTTTAGGCTAGGGCTCCCCTAGGCTAAGGCTAGGGCTCCCCTGGCCTTCAGGCTAGGGCACCCCTAGGCTTTAGGCTCCCCTAGGCTAAGGCTAGAGCTCCCCTGGCCTTCAGGCTAGGGCACCCCTAGGCTTTAGGCTAGGGCTCCCCTAGGCTAAGGCTAGGGCTCCCCTGGCCTTCAGGCTAGGGCACCCCTAGGCTTTAGGCTACCCTAGGCTAAGGCTAGGGCTCCCCTGGCCTTCAGGCTAGGGCACCCCTAGGCTTTAGGCTAGGGCTCCCCTAGGCTAAGGCTAGGGCTCCCTGGCCTTCAGGCTAGGGCACCCCTAGGCTTTAGGCTCCCCTAGGCTAAGGCTAGGGCTCCCCTGGCCTTCAGGCTAGGGCACCCCTAGGCTTTAGGCTAGGGCTCCCCTAGGCTAAGGCTAGGGCTCCCCTGGCCTTCAGGCTAGGGCACCCCTAGGCTTAAGTCTCCCCTAGGCTAAGGCTAGGGCTCCCCTGGCCTTCAGGCTAGGGCACCCCTAGGCTTTAGGCTAGGGCTCCCCTAGGCTAAGGCTAGGGCTCCCCTGGCCTTCAGGCTAGGGCACCCCTAGGCTTTAGGCTCCCCTAGGCTAAGGCTAGGGCTCCCCTGGCCTTCAGGCTAGGGCACCCCTAGGCTTTAGGCGAGGGCTCCCCTAGGCTAAGGCTAGGGCTCCCCTGGCCTTCAGGCTAGTGCACCCCTAGGCTTTAGGCTCCCCTAGGCTAAGGCTAGGGCACCCCTGGCCTTCAGGCTAGGGCACCCCTAGGCTTTAGGCTAGGGCTCCCCTAGGCTAAGGCTAGGGCTCCCCTGGCCTTCAGGCTAGGGCACCCCTAGGCTTTAGGCTCCCCTAGGCTAAGGCTAGGGCTCCCCTGGCCTTCAGGCTAGGGCACCCCTAGGCTTTAGGCTCCCCTAGGCTAAGGCTAGGGCTCCCCTGGCCTTCAGGCTAGGGCACCCCTAGGCTTTAGGCTAGGGCTCCCCTAGGCTAAGGCTAGGGCTCCCCTGGCCTTCAGGCTAGGGCACCCCTAGGCTTTAGGCTCCCCTAGGCTAAGGCTAGGGCTCCCCTGGCCTTCAGGCTAGGGCACCCCTAGGCTTTAGGCTAGGGCTCCCCTAGGCTAAGGCTAGGGCTCCCCTGGCCTTCAGGCTAGGGCACCCCTAGGCTTTAGGCTCCCCTAGGCTAAGGCTAGGGCTCCCCTGGCCTTCAGGCTAGGGCACCCCTAGGCTTTAGGCTAGGGCTCCCCTAGGCTAAGGCTAGGGCTCCCCTGGCCTTCAGGCTAGGGCACCCCTAGGCTTTAGGCTCCCCTAGGCTAAGGCTAGGGCTCCCCTGGACTTCAGGCTAGGGCACCCCTTGGCTTTAGGCTAGGGCTCCCCTAGGCTAAGGCTAGGGCTCCCCTGGCCTTCAGGCTAGGGCACCCCTAGGCTTTAGGCTCCCCTAGGCTAAGGCTAGGGCTCCCCTGGCCTTCAGGCTAGGGCACCCCTAGGCTTTAGGCTAGGGCTACCCTAGGCTAAGGCTAGGGCTCCTCTGGCCTTCAGGCTAGGGCACCCCTAGGCTTTAGGCTCCCCTAGGCTAAGGCTAGGGCTCCCCTGGCCTTCAGGCTAGGGCACCCCTAGGCTTTAGGCTAGGGCTGCCCTAGGCTAAGGCTAGGGCTCCCCTGGCCTTCCGGCTAGGGCACCCCTAGGCTTTAGGCTCCCCTAGGCTAAGGCTAGGGCTCCCCTGGCCTTCAGGCTAGGGCACCCCTAGGCTTTAGGCTAGGGCTCCCCTAGGCTAAGGCTAGGGCTCCCCTGGCCTTCAGGCTAGGGCACCCCTAGGCTTTAGGCTCCCCTAGGCTAAGGCTAGGGCTCCCCTGGCCTTCAGGCTAGGGCACCCCTAGGCTTTAGGCTAGGGCTCCCCTAGGCTAAGGCTAGGGCTCCCCTGGCCTTCAGGCTAGGGCACCCCTAGGCTTTAGGCTAGGGCTCCCCTAGGCTAAGGCTAGGGCTCCCCTGGCCTTCAGGCTATGGCACCCCTAGGCTTTAGGCTAGGGCTCCCCTAGGCTAAGGCTAGGGCTCCCCTGGCCTTCAGGCTAGGGCACCCCTAGGCTTTAGGCTCCCCTAGGCTAAGGCTAGGGCTCCCCTGGCCTTCAGGCTAGGGCACCCCTAGGCTTTAGGCTAGGGCTCCCCTAGGCTAAGGCTAGGGCTCCCCTGGCCTTCAGGCTAGGGCACCCCTAGGCTTTAGGCTCCCCTAGGCTAAGGCTAGGGCTCCCCTGGCCTTCAGGCTAGGGCACCCCTAGGCTTTAGGCTAGGGCTCCCCTAGGCTAAGGCTAGGGCTCCCCTGGCCTTCAGGCTAGGGCACCCCTAGGCTTTAGGCTCCCCTAGGCTAAGGCTAGGGCTCCCCTGGCCTTCAGGCTAGGGCACCCCTAGGCTTTAGGCTAGGGCTCCCCTAGGCTAAGGCTAGGGCTCCCCTGGCCTTCAGGCTAGGGCACCCCTAGGCTTTAGGCTCCCCTAGGCTAAGGCTAGGGCTCCCCTGGCCTTCAGGCTAGGGCACCCCTAGGCTTTAGGCTCCCCTAGGCTAAGGCTAGGGCTCCCCTGGCCTTCAGGCTAGGGCACCCCTAGGCTTTAGGCTCCCCTAGGCTAAGGCTAGGGCTCCCCTGGCCTTCAGGCTAGGGCACCCCTAGGCTTTAGGCTCCCCTAGGCTAAGGCTAGGGCTCCCTTGGCCTTCAGGCTAGGGCACCCCTAGGCTTTAGGCTCCCCTAGGCTAAGGCTAGGGCTCCCCTGGCCTTCAGGCTAGGGCACCCCTAGGCTTTAGGCTAGGGCTCCCCTAGGCTAAGGCTTGGGCTCCCCTGGCCTTCAGGCTAGGGCACCCCTAGGCTTTAGGCTAGGGCTCCCCTAGGCTAAGGCTAGGGCTCCCCTGGCCTTCAGGCTAGGGCACCCCTAGGCTTTAGGCTCCCCTAGGCTAAGGCTAGGGCTCCCCTGGCCTTCAGGCTAGGGCACCCCTAGGCTTTAGGCTCCCCTAGGCTAAGGCTAGGGCTCCCCAGGCCTTCAGGCTAGGGCACCCCTAGGCTTTAGGCTCCCCTAGGCTAAGGCTAGGGCTCCCCTGGCCTTCAGGCTAGGGCACCCCTAGGCTTTAGGCTCCCCTAGGCTAAGGCTAGGGCTCCCCTGGCCTTCAGGCTAGGGCACCCCTAGGCTTTAGGCTCCCCTAGGCTAAGGCTAGGGCTCCGCTGGCCTTCAGGCTAGGGCACTCCTAGGCTTTAGGCTCCCCTAGGCTAAGGCTAGGGCTCCGCTGGCCTTCAGGCTAGGGCACCCCTAGGCTTTAGGCTCCCCTAGGCTAAGGCTAGGGCTCCGCTGGCCTTCAGGCTAGGGCACCCCTAGGCTTTAGGCTCCCCTAGGCTAAGGCTAGGGCTCCGCTGGCCTTCAGGCTAGGGCACCCCTAGGCTTTAGGCTCCCCTACGCTAAGGCTAGGGCTCCCCTGGCCTTCAGGCTAGGGCACCCCTAGGCTTTAGGCTCCCCTAGGCTAAGGCTAGGGCTCCCCTGGCCTTCAGGCTAGGGCTCCCCTAGCCTTCAAGCTAGGGCACCCCTAGGCTTTAGGCTCCCCTAGGCTAAGGCTAGGGCTCCCCTAGCCTTCAGGCTAGGGCTCCCCTAGCCTTCAGGCTAGGGCACCCCTAGGCTTTAGGCTCCCCTAGGCTAAGGCTAGGGCGCCCCTAGCCTTCAGGCTAGGGCACCCCTAGGCTTTAGGCTCCCCTAGGCTAAGGCTAGGGCTCCCCTAGCCTTCAGGCTAGGGCACCCCTAGGCTTTAGGCTCCCCTAGGCTAAGGCTAGGGCTCCCCTAGCCTTCAGGCTAGGGCACCCCTAGGCTTTAGGCTCCCCTAGGCTAAGGCTAGGGCTCCCCTAGCCTTCAGGCTAGGGCACCCCTAGACTTTAGGCTCCCCTAGGCTAAGGCTAGGGCTCCCCTGGCCTTCAGGCTAGGGCACCCCTAGGCTTTAGGCTCCCCTAGGCTAATGCTAGGGCTCCCCTGGCCTTCAGCCTAGGGCTCCCCTAGGCTTTAGGCTCCCCTAGGCTAAGGCTAGGGCTCCGCTGGCCTTCAGGCTAGGGCACCCCTAGGCTTTAGGCTCCCCTAGGCTAAGGCTAGGGCTCCCCTGGCCTTCAGGCTAGGGCACCCCTAGGCTTTAGGCTCCCCTAGGCTAAGGCTAGGGCTCCCCTGGCCTTCAGGCTAGGGCTCCCCTAGCCTTCAAGCTAGGGCACCCCTAGGCTTTAGGCTCCCCTAGGCTAAGGCTAGGGCTCCCCTAGCCTTCAGGCTAGGGCACCCCTAGGCTTTAGGCTCCCCTAGGCTAAGGCTAGGGCTCCCCTAGCCTTCAGGCTAGGGCACCCCTAGGCTTTAGGCTCCCCTAGGCTAAGGCTAGGGCTCCCCTAGCCTTCAGGCTAGGGCACCCCTAGGCTTTAGGCTCCCCTAGGCTAAGGCTAGGGCTCCCCTAGCCTTCAGGCTAGGGCACCCCTAGGCTTTAGGCTCCCCTAGGCTAAGGCTAGGGCTCCCCTAGCCTTCAGGCTAGGGCACCCCTAGGCTTTAGGCTCCCCTAGGCTAAGGCTAGGGCTCCCCTAGCCTTCAGGCTAGGGCACCCCTAGGCTTTAGGCTCCCCTAGGCTAAGGCTAGGGCTCCCCTAGCCTTCAGGCTAGGGCACCCCTAGGCTTTAGGCTCGCCTAGGCTAAGGCTAGGGCTCCCCTAGCCTTCAGGCTAGGGCACCCCTAGGCTTTAGGCTCCCCTAGGCTAAGGCTAGGGCTCCCCTAGCCTTCAGGCTAGGGCACCCCTAGGCTTTAGGCTCCCCTAGGCTAAGGCTAGGGCTCCCCTAGCCTTCAGGCTAGGGCACCCCTAGGCTTTAGGCTCCCCTAGGCTAAGGCTAGGGCTCCCCTAGCCTTCAGGCTAGGGCACCCCTAGGCTTTAGGCTCCCCTAGGCTAAGGCTAGGGCTCCCCTAGCCTTCAGGCTAGGGCACCCCTAGGCTTTAGGCTCCCCTAGGCTAAGGCTAGGGCTCCCCTAGCCTTCAGGCTAGGGCACCCCTAGGCTTTAGGCTCCCCTAGGCTAAGGCTAGGGCTCCCCTAGCCTTCAGGCTAGGGCACCCCTAGGCTTTAGGCTCCCCTAGGCTAAGGCTAGGGCTCCCCTGGCCTTCAGGCTAGGGCACCCCTAGGCTTTAGGCTAGGGCTCCCCTAGGCTAAGGCTTGGGCTCCCCTGGCCTTCAGGCTAGGGCACCCCTAGGCTTTAGGCTAGGGCTCCCCTAGGCTAAGGCTAGGGCTCCCCTGGCCTTCAGGCTAGGGCACCCCTAGGCTTTAGGCTCCCCTAGGCTAAGGCTAGGGCTCCCCTGGCCTTCAGGCTAGGGCACCCCTAGGCTTTAGGCTCCCCTAGGCTAAGGCTAGGGCTCCCCTGGCCTTCAGGCTAGGGCACCCCTAGGCTTTAGGCTCCCCTAGGCTAAGGCTAGGGCTCCGCTGGCCTTCAGGCTAGGGCACCCCTAGGCTTTAGGCTCCCCTAGGCTAAGGCTAGGGCTCCCCTGGCCTTCAGGCTAGGGCACCCCTAGGCTTTAGGCTCCCCTAGGCTAAGGCTAGGGCTCCGCTGGCCTTCAGGCTAGGGCACCCCTAGGCTTTAGGCTCCCCTAGGCTAAGGCTAGGGCTCCGCTGGCCTTCAGGCTAGGGCACCCCTAGGCTTTAGGCTCCCCTAGGCTAAGGCTAGGGCTCCGCTGGCCTTCAGGCTAGGGCACCCCTAGGCTTTAGGCTCCCCTACGCTAAGGCTAGGGCTCCCCTGGCCTTCAGGCTAGGGCACCCCTAGGCTTTAGGCTCCCCTAGGCTAAGACTAGGGCTCCCCTGGCCTTCAGGCTAGGGCTCCCCTAGCCTTCAAGCTAGGGCACCCCTAGGCTTTAGGCTCCCCTAGGCTAAGGCTAGGGCTCCCCTAGCCTTCAGGCTAGGGCTCCCCTAGCCTTCAGGCTAGGGCACCCCTAGGCTTTAGGCTCCCCTAGGCTAAGGCTAGGGCTCCCCTAGCCTTCAGGCTAGGGCACCCCTAGGCTTTAGGCTCCCCTAGGCTAAGGCTAGGGCTCCCCTAGCCTTCAGGCTAGGGCACCCCTAGGCTTTAGGCTCCCCTAGGCTAAGGCTAGGGCTCCCCTAGCCTTCAGGCTAGGGCACCCCTAGGCTTTAGGCTCCCCTAGGCTAAGGCTAGGGCTCCCCTAGCCTTCAGGCTAGGGCACCCCTAGGCTTTAGGCTCCCCTAGGCTAAGGCTAGGGCTCCCCTGGCCTTCAGGCTAGGGCACCCCTAGGCTTTAGGCTCCCCTAGGCTAAGGCTAGGGCTCCCCTGGCCTTCAGCCTAGGGCTCCCCTAGGCTTTAGGCTCCCCTAGGCTAAGGCTAGGGCTCCGCTGGCCTTCAGGCTAGGGCACCCCTAGGCTTTAGGCTCCCCTAGGCTAAGGCTAGGGCTCCCCTGGCCTTCAGGCTAGGGCACCCCTAGGCTTTAGGCTCCCTAGGCTAAGGCTAGGGCTCCCCTGGCCTTCAGGCTAGGGCTCCCCCTAGCCTTCAAGCTAGGGCACCCCTAGGCTTTAGGCTCCCCTAGGCTAAGGCTAGGGCTCCCCTAGCCTTCAGGCTAGGGCACCCCTAGGCTTTAGGCTCCCCTAGGCTAAGGCTAGGGCTCCCCTAGCCTTCAGGCTAGGGCACCCCTAGGCTTTAGGCTCCCCTAGGCTAAGGCTAGGGCTCCCCTAGCCTTCAGGCTAGGGCACCCCTAGGCTTTAGGCTCCCCTAGGCTAAGGCTAGGGCTCCCCTAGCCTTCAGGCTAGGGCACCCCTAGGCTTTAGGCTCCCCTAGGCTAAGGCTAGGGCTCCCCTAGCCTTCAGGCTAGGGCACCCCTAGGCTTTAGGCTCCCCTAGGCTAAGGCTAGGGCTCCCCTAGCCTTCAGGCTAGGGCACCCCTAGGCTTTAGGCTCCTCTAGGCTAAGGCTAGGGCTCCCCTAGCCTTCAGGCTAGGGCACCCCTAGGCTTTAGGCTCGCCTAGGCTAAGGCTAGGGCTCCCCTAGCCTTCAGGCTAGGGCACCCCTAGGCTTTAGGCTCCCTAGGCTAAGGCTAGGGCTCCCCTAGCCTTCAGGCTAGGGCACCCCTAGGCTTTAGGCTCCCCTAGGCTAAGGCTAGGGCTCCCCTAGCCTTCAGGCTAGGGCACCCCTAGGCTTTAGGCTCCCCTAGGCTGAGGCCAGGGCTCCCCTAGCCTTCAGGCTAGGGCACCCCTAGGCTTTAGGCTCCCCTAGGCTGAGGCCAGGGCTCCCCTAGCCTTCAGGCTAGGGCACCCCTAGGCTTTAGGCTCCCCTAGGCTGAGGCCAGGGCTCCCCTAGCCTTCAGGCTAGGGCACCCCTAGGCTTTAGGCTCCCCTAGGCTGAGGCCAGGGCTCCCCTAGCCTTCAGGCTAGGGCACCCCTAGGCTTTAGTCTCCCCTAGGCTGAGGCCAGGGCTCCCCTAGCCTTCAGGCTAGGGCACCCCTAGGCTTTAGGCTCCCCTAGGCTGAGGCCAGGGCTCCCCTAGCCTTCAGGCTAGGGCACCCCTAGGCTTTAGGCTCCCCTACGCTGAGGCCAGGGCTCCCCTAGCCTTCAGGCTAGGGCACCCCTAGGCTTTAGGCTCCCCTAGGCTAAGGCCAGGGCTCCCCTAGCCTTCAGGCTAGGGCACCCCTAGGCTTTAGGCTCCCCTAGGCTAAGGCCAGGGCTCCCCTAGCCTTCAGGCTAGGGCACCCCTAGGCTTTAGGCTCCCCTAGGCTAAGGCCAGGGCTCCCCTAGCCTTCAGGCTAGGGCACCCCTAGGCCTTAGGCTCCCCTAGGCTAAGGCCAGGGCTCCCTAGCCTTCAGGCTAGGGCACCCCTAGGCTTTAGGCTCCCCTAGGCTAAGGCCAGGGCTCCCCTAGCCTTCAGGCTAGGGCACCCCTAGGCTTTAGGCTCCCCTAGGCTAAGGCCAGGGCTCCCCTAGCCTTCAGGCTAGGGCACCCCTAGGCTTTAGGCTCCCCTAGGCTAAGGCCAGGGCTCCCCTAGCCTTCAGGCTAGGGCACCCCTAGGCTTTAGGCTCCCCTAGGCTAAGGCCAGGGCTCCCCTAGCCTTCAGGCTAGGGCACCCCTAGGCTTTAGGCTCCCCTAGGCTAAGGCTAGGGCTCCCCTAGCCTTCAGGCTAGGGCACCCCTAGGCTTTAGGCTCCCCTAGGCTAAGGCTAGGGCTCCCCTAGCCTTCAGGCTAGGGCACCCCTAGGCTTTAGGCTCCCCTAGGCTAAGGCTAGGGCTCCCCTAGCCTTCAGGCTAGGGCACCCCTAGGCTTTAGGCTCCCTAGGCTAAGGCTAGGGCTCCCCTAGCCTTCAGGCTAGGGCACCCCTAGGCTTTAGGCTCCCCTAGGCTAAGGCTAGGGCTCCCCTAGCCTTCAGGCTAGGGCACCCCTAGGCTTTAGGCTCCCCTAGGCTAAGGCTAGGGCTCCCCTAGCCTTCAGGCTAGGGCACCCCTAGGCTTTAGGCTCCCCTAGGCTAAGGCTAGGGCTCCCCTAGCCTTCAGGCTAGGGCACCCCTAGGCTTTAGGCTCCCCTAGGCTAAGGCTAGGGCTCCCCTAGCCTTCAGGCTAGGGCACCCCTAGGCTTTAGGCTCCCCAAGGCTAAGGCTAGGGCTCCCCTAGCCTTCAGGCTAGGGCACCCCTAGGCTTTAGGCTCCCAAGGCTAAGGCTAGGGCTCCCCTAGCCTTCAGGCTAGGGCACCCCTAGGCTTTAGGCTCCCCAAGGCTAAGGCTAGGGCTCCCCTAGCCTTCAGGCTAGGGCACCCCTAGGCTTTAGGCTCCCCAAGGCTAAGGCTAGGGCTCCCCTAGCCTTCAGGCTAGGGCACCCCTAGGCTTTAGGCTCCCCAAGGCTAAGGCTAGGGCTCCCCTAGCCTTCAGGCTAGGGCACCCCTAGGCTTTAGGCTCCCCTAGGCTAAGGCTAGGGCTCCCCTAGCCTTCAGGCTAGGGCACCCCTAGGCTTTAGGCTCCCCTAGGCTAAGGCTAGGGCTCCCCTAGCCTTCAGGCTAGGGCACCCCTAGGCTTTAGGCTCCCCTAGGCTAAGGCTAGGGCTCCCCTAGCCTTCAGGCTAGGGCACCCCTAGGCTTTAGGCTCCCCTAGGCTAAGGCTAGGGCTCCCCTAGCCTTCAGGCTAGGGCACCCCTAGGCTTTAGGCTCCCCTAGGCTAAGGCTAGGGCTCCCCTAGCCTTCAGGCTAGGGCACCCCTAGGCTTTAGGCTCCCCTAGGCTAAGGCTAGGGCTCCCCTAGCCTTCAGGCTAGGGCACCCCTAGGCTTTAGGCTCCCCTAGGCTAAGGCTAGGGCTCCCCTAGCCTTCAGGCTAGGGCACCCCTAGGCTTTAGGCTCCCCTAGGCTAAGGCTAGGGCTCCCCTAGCCTTCAGGCTAGGGCACCCCTAGGCTTTAGGCTCCCCTAGGCTAAGGCTAGGGCTCCCCTAGCCTTCAGGCTAGGGCACCCCTAGGCTTTAGGCTCCCCTAGGCTAAGGCTAGGGCTCCCCTAGCCTTCAGGCTAGGGCACCCCTAGGCTTTAGGCTCCCCTAGGCTAAGGCTAGGGCTCCCCTAGCCTTCAGGCTAGGGCACCCCTAGGCTTAGGCTAAGGCTAGGGCTCCCCTAGCCTTCAGGCTAGGGCACCCCTAGGCTTTAGGCTAGGGCTCCCCTAGGCTAAGGCTAGGGCTCCCCTAGCCTTCAGGCTAGGGCACCCCTAGGCTTTAGGCTCCCCTAGGCTAAGGCTAGGGCTCCCCTAGCCTTCAGGCTAGGGCACCCCTAGGCTTTAGGCTAGGGCTCCCCTAGGCTAAGGCTAGGGCTCCCCTAGCCTTCAGGCTAGGGCACCCCTAGGCTTTAGGCTCCCCTAGGCTAAGGCTAGGGCTCCCCTAGCCTTCAGGCTAGGGCACCCCTAGGCTTTAGGCTCCCCTAGGCTAAGGCTAGGGCTCCCCTAGCCTTCAGGCTAGGGCACCCCTAGGCTTTAGGCTCCCCTAGGCTAAGGCTAGGGCTCCCCTAGCCTTCAGGCTAGGGCACCCCTAGGCTTTAGGCTCCCCTAGGCTAAGGCTAGGGCTCCCCTAGCCTTCAGGCTAGGGCACCCCTAGGCTTTAGGCTAGGGCTCCCCTAGGCTAAGGCTAGGGCTCCCCTAGCCTTCAGGCTAGGGCACCCCTAGGCTTTAGGCTCCCCTAGGCTAAGGCTAGGGCTCCCCTAGCCTTCAGGCTAGGGCACCCCTAGGCTTTAGGCTCCCCTAGGCTAAGGCTAGGGCTCCCCTAGCCTTCAGGCTAGGGCACCCCTAGGCTTTAGGCTCCCCTAGGCTAAGGCTAGGGCTCCCCTAGCCTTCAGGCTAGGGCACCCCTAGGCTTTAGGCTCCCCTAAGGCTAAGGCTAGGGCTCCCCTAGCCTTCAGGCTAGGGCACCCCTAGGCTTTAGGCTCCCCTAGGCTAAGGCTAGGGCTCCCCTAGCCTTCAGGCTAGGGCACCCCTAGGCTTTAGGCTCCCCTAGGCTAAGGCTAGGGCTCCCCTAGCCTTCAGGCTAGGGCACCCCTAGGCTTTAGGCTCCCCTAGGCTAAGGCTAGGGCTCCCCTAGCCTTCAGGCTAGGGCACCCCTAGGCTTTAGGCTCCCCTAGGCTAAGGCTAGGGCTCCCCTAGCCTTCAGGCTAGGGCACCCCTAGGCTTTAGGCTCCCCTAGGCTAAGGCTAGGGCTCCCCTAGCCTTCAGGCTAGGGCACCCCTAGGCTTTAGGCTCCCCTAGGCTAAGGCTAGGGCTCCCCTAGCCTTCAGGCTAGGGCACCCCTAGGCTTTAGGCTCCCCTAGGCTAAGGCTAGGGCTCCCCTAGCCTTCAGGCTAGGGCACCCCTAGGCTTTAGGCTCCCCTAGGCTAAAGGCTAGGGCTCCCCTAGCCTTCAGGCTAGGGCACCCCTAGGCTTTAGGCTCCCCTAGGCTAAGGCTAGGGCTCCCCTAGCCTTGAGGCTAGGGCACCCCTAGGCTTTAGGCTCCCCTAGGCTAAGGCTAGGGCTCCCCTAGCCTTCAGGCTAGGGCACCCCTAGGCTTTAGGCTCCCCTAGGCTAAGGCTAGGGCTCCCCTAGCCTTCAGGCTAGGGCACCCCTAGGCTTTAGGCTCCCCTAGGCTAAGGCTAGGGCTCCCCTAGCCTTCAGGCTAGGGCACCCCTAGGCTTTAGGCTCCCCTAGGCTAAGGCTAGGGCTCCCCTAGCCTTCAGGCTAGGGCACCCCTAGGCTTTAGGCTCCCCTAGGCTAAGGCTAGGGCTCCCCTAGCCTTCAGGCTAGGGCACCCCTAGGCTTTAGGCTCCCCTAGGCTAAGGCTAGGGCTCCCCTAGCCTTCAGGCTAGGGCACCCCTAGGCTTTAGGCTAGGGCTCCCCTAGGCTAAGGCTAGGGCTCCCCTAGCCTTCAGGCTAGGGCACCCCTAGGCTTTAGGCTCCCCTAGGCTAAGGCTAGGGCTCCCCTAGCCTTCAGGCTAGGGCACCCCTAGGCTTTAGGCTAGGGCTCCCCTAGGCTAAGGCTAGGGCTCCCCTAGCCTTCAGGCTAGGGCACCCCTAGGCTTTAGGCTCCCCTAGGCTACGGCTAGGGCTCCCCTAGCCTTCAGGCTAGGGCACCCCTAGGCTTTAGGCTAGGGCTCCCCTAGGCTAAGGCTAGGGCTCCCCTAGCCTTCAGGCTAGGGCACCCCTAGGCTTTAGGCTCCCCTAGGCTAAGGCTAGGGCTCCCCTAGCCTTCAGGCTAGGGCACCCCTAGGCTTTAGGCTCCCCTAGGCTAAGGCTAGGGCTCCCCTAGCCTTCAGGCTAGGGCACCCCTAGGCTTTAGGCTAGGGCTCCCCTAGGCTAAGGCTAGGGCTCCCCTAGCCTTCAGGCTAGGGCACCCCTAGGCTTTAGGCTCCCCTAGGCTAAGGCTAGGGCTCCCCTAGCCTTCAGGCTAGGGCACCCCTAGGCTTTAGGCTAGGGCTCCCCTAGGCTAAGGCTAGGGCTCCCCTAGCCTTCAGGCTAGGGCACCCCTAGGCTTTAGGCTCCCCTAGGCTAAGGCTAGGGCTCCCCTAGCCTTCAGGCTAGGGCACCCCTAGGCTTTAGGCTAGGGCTCCCCTAGGCTAAGGCTAGGGCTCCCCTAGCCTTCAGGCTAGGGCACCCCTAGGCTTTAGGCTCCCCTAGGCTAAGGCTAGGGCTCCCCTAGCCTTCAGGCTAGGGCACCCCTAGGCTTTAGGCTAGGGCTCCCCTAGGCTAAGGCTAGGGCTCCCCTAGCCTTCAGGCTAGGGCACCCCTAGGCTTTAGGCTCCCCTAGGCTAAGGCTAGGGCTCCCCTAGCCTTCAGGCTAGGGCACCCCTAGGCTTTAGGCTAGGGCTCCCCTAGGCTAAGGCTAGGGCTCCCCTAGCCTTCAGGCTAGGGCACCCCTAGGCTTTAGGCTCCCCTAGGCTAAGGCTAGGGCTCCCCTAGCCTTCAGGCTAGGGCACCCCTAGGCTATAGGCTAGGGCTCCCCTAGGCTAAGGCTAGGGCTCCCCTAGCCTTCAGGCTAGGGCACCCCTAGGCTTTAGGCTCCCCTAGGCTAAGGCTAGGGCTCCCCTAGCCTTCAGGCTAGGGCACCCCTAGGCTTTAGGCTAGGGCTCCCCTAGGCTAAGGCTAGGGCTCCCCTAGCCTTCAGGCTAGGGCACCCCTAGGCTTTAGGCTCCCCTAGGCTAAGGCTAGGGCTCCCCTAGCCTTCAGGCTAGGGCACCCCTAGGCTTTAGGCTAGGGCTCCCCTAGGCTAAGGCTAGGGCTCCCCTAGCCTTCAGGCTAGGGCACCCCTAGGCTTTAGGCTCCCCTAGGCTAAGGCTAGGGCTCCCCTAGCCTTCAGGCTAGGGCACCCCTAGGCTTTAGGCTAGGGCTCCCCTAGGCTAAGGCTAGGGCTCCCCTAGCCTTCAGGCTAGGGCACCCCTAGGCTTTAGGCTCCCCTAGGCTAAGGCTAGGGCTCCCCTAGCCTTCAGGCTAGGGCACCCCTAGGCTTTAGGCTAGGGCTCCCCTAGGCTAAGGCTAGGGCTCCCCTAGCCTTCAGGCTAGGGCACCCCTAGGCTTTAGGCTCCCCTAGGCTAAGGCTAGGGCTCCCCTAGCCTTCAGGCTAGGGCACCCCTAGGCTTTAGGCTCCCCTAGGCTAAGGCTAGGGCTCCCCTAGCCTTCAGGCTAGGGCACCCCTAGGCTTTAGGCTAGGGCTCCCCTAGGCTAAGGCTAGGGCTCCCCTAGCCTTCAGGCTAGGGCACCCCTAGGCTTTAGGCTCCCCTAGGCTAAGGCTAGGGCTCCCCTAGCCTTCAGGCTAGGGCACCCCTAGGCTTTAGGCTAGGGCTCCCCTAGGCTAAGGCTAGGGCTCCCCTAGCCTTCAGGCTAGGGCACCCCTAGGCTTTAGGCTCCCCTAGGCTAAGGCTAGTGCTCCCCTAGCCTTCAGGCTCGGGCACCCCTAGGCTTTAGGCTAGGGCTCCCCTAGGCAAAGGCTAGGGCTCCCCTAGCCTTCAGGCTAGGGCACCCCTAGGCTTTAGGCTCCCCTAGGCTAAGGCTAGGGCTCCCCTAGCCTTCAGGCTAGGGCACCCCTAGGCTTTAGGCTAGGGCTCCCCTAGGCTAAGGCTAGGGCTCCCCTAGCCTTCAGGCTAGGGCACCCCTAGGCTTTAGGCTCCCCTAGGCTAAGGCTAGGGCTCCCCTAGCCTTCAGGCTAGGGCACCCCTAGGCTTTAGGCTAGGGCTCCCCTAGGCTAAGGCTAGGGCTCCCCTAGCCTTCAGGCTAGGGCACCCCTAGGCTTTAGGCTCCCCTAGGCTAAGGCTAGGGCTCCCCTAGCCTTCAGGCTAGGGCACCCCTAGGCTTTAGGCTAGGGCTCCCCTAGGCTAAGGCTAGGGCTCCCCTAGCCTTCAGGCTAGGGCACCCCTAGGCTTTAGGCTAGGGCTCCCCTAGGCTAAGGCTAGGGCTCCCCTAGCCTTCAGGCTAGGGCACCCCTAGGCTTTAGGCTCCCCTAGGCTAAGGCTAGGGCTCCCCTAGCCTTCAGGCTAGGGCACCCCTAGGCTTTAGGCTAGGGCTCCCCTAGGCTAAGGCTAGGGCTCCCCTAGCCTTCAGGCTAGGGCACCCCTAGGCTTTAGGCTCCCCTAGGCTAAGGCTAGGGCTCCCCTAGCCTTCAGGCTAGGGCACCCCTAGGCTTTAGGCTAGGGCTCCCCTAGGCTAAGGCTAGGGCTCCCCTAGCCTTCAGGCTAGGGCACCCCTAGGCTTTAGGCTCCCCTAGGCTAAGGCTAGGGCTCCCCTAGCCTTCAGGCGAGGGCACCCCTAGGCTTTAGGCTAGGGCTCCCCTAGGCTAAGGCTAGGGCTCCCCTAGCCTTCAGGCTAGGGCACCCCTAGGCTTTAGGCTCCCCTAGGCTAAGGCTAGGGCTCCCCTAGCCTTCAGGCGAGGGCACCCCTAGGCTTTAGGCTAGGGCTCCCCTAGGCTAAGGCTAGGGCTCCCCTAGCCTTCAGGCGAGGGCACCCCTAGGCTTTAGGCTCCCCTAGGCTAAGGCTAGGGCTCCCCTAGCCTTCAGGCGAGGGCACCCCTAGGCTTTAGGCTCCCCTAGGCTAAGGCTAGGGCTCCCCTAGCCTTCAGGCGAGGGCACCCCTAGGCTTTAGGCTAGGGCTCCCCTAGGCTAAGGCTAGGGCTCCCCTAGCCTTCAGGCGAGGGCACCCCTAGGCTTTAGGCTCCCCTAGGCTAAGGCTAGGGCTCCCCTAGCCTTCAGGCGATGGCACCCCTAGGCTTTAGGCTAGGGCTCCCCTAGGCTAAGGCTAGGGCTCCCCTAGCCTTCAGGCGAGGGCACCCCTAGGCTTTAGGCTCCCCTAGGCTAAGGCTAGGGCTCCCCTAGCCTTCAGGCGAGGGCACCCCTAGGCTTTAGGCTAGGGCTCCCCTAGGCTAAGGCTAGGGCTCCCCTAGCCTTCAGGCGAGGGCACCCCTAGGCTTTAGGCTCCCCTAGGCTAAGGCTAGGGCTCCCCTAGCCTTCAGGCGAGGGCACCCCTAGGCTTTAGGCTAGGGCTCCCCTAGGCTAAGGCTAGGGCTCCCCTAGCCTTCAGGCGAGGGCACCCCTAGGCTTTAGGCTCCCCTAGGCTAAGGCTAGGGCTCCCCTAGCCTTCAGGCGAGGGCACCCCTAGGCTTTAGGCTAGGGCTCCCCTAGGCTAAGGCTAGGGCTCCCCTAGCCTTCAGGCGAGGGCACCCCTAGGCTTTAGGCTCCCCTAGGCTAAGGCTAGGGCTCCCCTAGCCTTCAGGCGAGGGCACCCCTAGGCTTTAGGCTAGGGCTCCCCTAGGCTAAGGCTAGGGCTCCCCTAGCCTTCAGGCGAGGGCACCCCTAGGCTTTAGGCTCCCCTAGGCTAAGGCTAGGGCTCCCCTAGCCTTCAGGCGAGGGCACCCCTAGGCTTTAGGCTAGGGCTCCCCTAGGCTAAGGCTAGGGCTCCCCTAGCCTTCAGGCGAGGGCACCCCTAGGCTTTAGGCTCCCCTAGGCTAAGGCTAGGGCTCCCCTAGCCTTCAGGCGAGGGCACCCCTAGGCTTTAGGCTCCCCTAGGCTAAGGCTAGGGCTCCCCTAGCCTTCAGGCGAGGGCACCCCTAGGCTTTAGGCTCCCCTAGGCTAAGGCTAGGGCTCCCCTAGCCTTCAGGCGAGGGCACCCCTAGGCTTTAGGCTCCCCTAGGCTAAGGCTAGGCCTCCCCTAGCCTTCAGGCGAGGGCACCCCTAGGCTTTAGGCTCCCCTAGGCTAAGGCTAGGGCTCCCCTAGCCTTCAGGCGAGGGCACCCCTAGGCTTTAGGCTCCCCTAGGCTAAGGCTAGGGCTCCCCTAGCCTTCAGGCGAGGGCACCCCTAGGCTTTAGGCTCCCCTAGGCTAAGGCTAGGGCTCCCCTAGCCTTCAGGCGAGGGCACCCCTAGGCTTTAGGCTCCCCTAGGCTAAGGCTAGGGCTCCCCTAGCCTTCAGGCGAGGGCACCCCTAGGCTTTAGGCTCCCCTAGGCTAAGGCTAGGGCTCCCCTAGCCTTCAGGCGAGGGCACCCCTAGGCTTTAGGCTCCCCTAGGCTAAGGCTAGGGCTCCCCTAGCCTTCAGCCCTAGCCTTCAGGCGAGGGCACCCCTAGGCTTTAGGCTCCCCTAGGCTAAGGCTAGGGCTCCCCTAGCCTTCAGGCGAGGGCACCCCTAGGCTTTAGGCTCCCCTAGGCTAAGGCTAGGGCTCCCCTAGCCTTCAGGCGAGGGCACCCCTAGGCTTTAGGCTCCCCTAGGCTAAGGCTAGGCTCCCCTAGCCTTCAGGCGAGGGCACCCCTAGGCTTTAGGCTCCCCTAGGCTAAGGCTAGGGCTCCCCTAGCCTTCAGGCGAGGGCACCCCTAGGCTTTAGGCTCCCCTAGGCTAAGGCTAGGGCTCCCCTAGCCTTCAGGCGAGGGCACCCCTAGGCTTTAGGCTCCCCTAGGCTAAGGCTAGGGCTCCCCTAGCCTTCAGGCGAGGGCACCCCTAGGCTTTAGGCTCCCCTAGGCTAAGGCTAGGGCTCCCCTAGCCTTCAGGCGAGGGCACCCCTAGGCTTTAGGCTCCCCTAGGCTAAGGCTAGGGCTCCCCTAGCCTTCAGGCGAGGGCACCCCTAGGCTTTAGGCTCCCCTAGGCTAAGGCTAGGGCTCCCCTAGCCTTCAGGCGAGGGCACCCCTAGGCTTTAGGCTCCCCTAGGCTAAGGCTAGGGCTCCCCTAGCCTTCAGGCGAGGGCACCCCTAGGCTTTAGGCTCCCCTAGGCTAAGGCTAGGGCTCCCCTAGCCTTCAGGCGAGGGCACCCCTAGGCTTTAGGCTCCCCTAGGCTAAGGCTAGGGCTCCCCTAGCCTTCAGGCGAGGGCACCCCTAGGCTTTAGGCTCCCCTAGGCTAAGGCTAGGGCTCCCCTAGCCTTCAGGCGAGGGCACCCCTAGGCTTTAGGCTCCCCTAGGCTAAGGCTAGGGCTCCCCTAGCCTTCAGGCGAGGGCACCCCTAGGCTTTAGGCTCCCCTAGGCTAAGGCTAGGGCTCCCCTAGCCTTCAGGCGAGGGCACCCCTAGGCTTTAGGCTCCCCTAGGCTAAGGCTAGGGCTCCCCTAGCCTTCAGGCGAGGGCACCCCTAGGCTTTAGGCTCCCCTAGGCTAAGGCTAGGGCTCCCCTAGCCTTCAGGCGAGGGCACCCCTAGGCTTTAGGCTCCCCTAGGCTAAGGCTAGGGCTCCCCTAGCCTTCAGGCGAGGGCACCCCTAGGCTTTAGGCTCCCCTAGGCTAAGGCTAGGGCTCCCCTAGCCTTCAGGCGAGGGCACCCCTAGGCTTTAGGCTCCCCTAGGCTAAGGCTAGGGCTCCCCTAGCCTTCAGGCGAGGGCACCCCTAGGCTTTAGGCTCCCCTAGGCTAAGGCTAGGGCTCCCCTAGCCTTCAGGCGAGGGCACCCCTAGGCTTTAGGCTCCCCTAGGCTAAGGCTAGGGCTCCCCTAGCCTTCAGGCGAGGGCACCCCTAGGCTTTAGGCTCCCCTAGGCTAAGGCTAGGGCTCCCCTAGCCTTCAGGCGAGGGCACCCCTAGGCTTTAGGCTCCCCTAGGCTAAGGCTAGGGCTCCCCTAGCCTTCAGGCGAGGGCACCCCTAGGCTTTAGGCTAGGGCTCCCCTAGGCTAAGGCTAGGGCTCCCCTAGCCTTCAGGCGAGGGCACCCCTAGGCTTTAGGCTAGGGCTCCCCTAGGCTAAGGCTAGGGCTCCCCTAGCCTTCAGGCGAGGGCACCCCTAGGCTTTAGGCTAGGGCTCCCCTAGGCTAAGGCTAGGGCTCCCCTAGCCTTCAGGCGAGGGCACCCCTAGGCTTTAGGCTAGGGCTCCCCTAGGCTAAGGCTAGGGCTCCCCTAGCCTTCAGGCGAGGGCACCCCTAGGCTTTAGGCTAGGGCTCCCCTAGGCTAAGGCTAGGGCTCCCCTAGCCTTCAGGCGAGGGCACCCCTAGGCTTTAGGCTAGGGCTCCCCTAGGCTAAGGCTAGGGCTCCCCTAGCCTTCAGGCGAGGGCACCCCTAGGCTTTAGGCTAGGGCTCCCCTAGGCTAAGGCTAGGGCTCCCCTAGCCTTCAGGCGAGGGCACCCCTAGGCTTTAGGCTAGGGCTCCCCTAGGCTAAGGCTAGGGCTCCCCTAGCCTTCAGGCGAGGGCACCCCTAGGCTTTAGGCTAGGGCTCCCCTAGGCTAAGGCTAGGGCTCCCCTAGCCTTCAGGCGAGGGCACCCCTAGGCTTTAGGCTAGGGCTCCCCTAGGCTAAGGCTAGGGCTCCCCTAGCCTTCAGGCGAGGGCACCCCTAGGCTTTAGGCTAGGGCTCCCCTAGGCTAAGGCTAGGGCTCCCCTAGCCTTCAGGCGAGGGCACCCCTAGGCTTTAGGCTAGGGCTCCCCTAGGCTAAGGCTAGGGCTCCCCTAGCCTTCAGGCGAGGGCACCCCTAGGCTTTAGGCTAGGGCTCCCCTAGGCTAAGGCTAGGGCTCCCCTAGCCTTCAGGCGAGGGCACCCCTAGGCTTTAGGCTAGGGCTCCCCTAGGCTAAGGCTAGGGCTCCCCTAGCCTTCAGGCGAGGGCACCCCTAGGCTTTAGGCTAGGGCTCCCCTAGGCTAAGGCTAGGGCTCCCCTAGCCTTCAGGCGAGGGCACCCCTAGGCTTTAGGCTAGGGCTCCCCTAGGCTAAGGCTAGGGCTCCCCTAGCCTTCAGGCGAGGGCACCCCTAGGCTTTAGGCTAGGGCTCCCCTAGGCTAAGGCTAGGGCTCCCCTAGCCTTCAGGCGAGGGCACCCCTAGGCTTTAGGCTAGGGCTCCCCTAGGCTAAGGCTAGGGCTCCCCTAGCCTTCAGGCGAGGGCACCCCTAGGCTTTAGGCTAGGGCTCCCCTAGGCTAAGGCTAGGGCTCCCCTAGCCTTCAGGCGAGGGCACCCCTAGGCTTTAGGCTAGGGCTCCCCTAGGCTAAGGCTAGGGCTCCCCTAGCCTTCAGGCGAGGGCACCCCTAGGCTTTAGGCTAGGGCTCCCCTAGGCTAAGGCTAGGGCTCCCCTAGCCTTCAGGCGAGGGCACCCCTAGGCTTTAGGCTAGGGCTCCCCTAGGCTAAGGCTAGGGCTCCCCTAGCCTTCAGGCGAGGGCACCCCTAGGCTTTAGGCTAGGGCTCCCCTAGGCTAAGGCTAGGGCTCCCCTAGCCTTCAGGCGAGGGCACCCCTAGGCTTTAGGCTAGGGCTCCCCTAGGCTAAGGCTAGGGCTCCCCTAGCCTTCAGGCGAGGGCACCCCTAGGCTTTAGGCTAGGGCTCCCCTAGGCTAAGGCTAGGGCTCCCCTAGCCTTCAGGCGAGGGCACCCCTAGGCTTTAGGCTAGGGCTCCCCTAGGCTAAGGCTAGGGCTCCCCTCGCCTTCAGGCGAGGGCACCCCTAGGCTTTAGGCTAGGGCTCCCCTAGGCTAAGGCTAGGGCTCCCCTCGCCTTCAGGCGAGGGCACCCCTAGGCTTTAGGCTAGGGCTCCCCTAGGCTAAGGCTAGGGCTCCCCTAGCCTTCAGGCGAGGGCACCCCTAGGCTTTAGGCTAGGGCTCCCCTAGGCTAAGGCTAGGGCTCCCCTCGCCTTCAGGCGAGGGCACCCCTAGGCTTTAGGCTAGGGCTCCCCTAGGCTAAGGCTAGGGCTCCCCTAGCCTTCAGGCGAGGGCACCCCTAGGCTTTAGGCTAGGGCTCCCCTAGGCTAAGGCTAGGGCTCCCCTCGCCTTCAGGCGAGGGCACCCCTAGGCTTTAGGCTAGGGCTCCCCTAGGCTAAGGCTAGGGCTCCCCTCGCCTTCAGGCGAGGGCACCCCTAGGCTTTAGGCTAGGGCTCCCCTAGGCTAAGGCTAGGGCTCCCCTCGCCTTCAGGCGAGGGCACCCCTAGGCTTTAGGCTAGGGCTCCCCTAGGCTAAGGCTAGGGCTCCCCTCGCCTTCAGGCGAGGGCACCCCTAGGCTTTAGGCTAGGGCTCCCCTAGGCTAAGGCTAGGGCTCCCCTCGCCTTCAGGCGAGGGCACCCCTAGGCTTTAGGCTAGGGCTCCCCTAGGCTAAGGCTAGGGCTCCCCTCGCCTTCAGGCGAGGGCACCCCTAGGCTTTAGGCTAGGGCTCCCCTAGGCTAAGGCTAGGGCTCCCCTAGCCTTCAGGCGAGGGCACCCCTAGGCTTTAGGCTAGGGCTCCCCTAGGCTAAGGCTAGGGCTCCCCTAGCCTTCAGGCGAGGGCACCCCTAGGCTTTAGGCTAGGGCTCCCCTAGGCTAAGGCTAGGGCTCCCCTAGCCTTCAGGCGAGGGCACCCCTAGGCTTTAGGCTAGGGCTCCCCTAGGCTAAGGCTAGGGCTCCCCTAGCCTTCAGGCGAGGGCACCCCTAGGCTTTAGGCTAGGGCTCCCCTAGGCTAAGGCTAGGGCTCCCCTAGCCTTCAGGCGAGGGCACCCCTAGGCTTTAGGCTAGGGCTCCCCTAGGCTAAGGCTAGGCTCCCCTAGCCTTCAGGCGAGGGCACCCCTAGGCTTTAGGGCTAGGGCTCCCCTAGGCTAAGGCTAGGGCTCCCCTAGCCTTCAGGCTAGGGCACCCCTAGGCTTTAGGGCTCCCCTAGGCTAAGGCTAGGGCTCCCCTAGCCTTCAGGCTAGGGCACCCCTAGGCTTTAGGCTCCCCTAGGCTAAGGCTAGGGCTCCCCTAGCCTTCAGGCGAGGGCACCCCTAGGCTTTAGGCTAGGCTCCCCTAGGCTAAGGCTAGGGCTCCCCTAGCCTTCAGGCTAGGGCACCCCTAGGCTTTAGGCTCCCCTAGGCTAAGGCTAGGGCTCCCCTAGCCTTCAGGCGAGGGCACCCCTAGGCTTTAGGCTAGGGCTCCCCTAGGCTAAGGCTAGGGCTCCCCTAGCCTTCAGGCTAGGGCACCCCTAGGCTTTAGCTAGGCTCCCTAGGCTAAGGCTAGGGCTCCCCTAGCCTTCAGGCTAGGGCACCCCTAGGCTTTAGGCTAGGGCTCCCCTAGGCTAAGGCTAGGGCTCCCCTAGCCTTCAGGCTAGGGCACCCCTAGGCTTTAGGCTCCCCTAGGCTAAGGCTAGGGCTCCCCTAGCCTTCAGGCGAGGGCACCCCTAGGCTTTAGGCTAGGGCTCCCCTAGGCTAAGGCTAGGGCTCCCCTAGCCTTCAGGCTAGGGCACCCCTAGGCTTTAGGCTCCCCTAGGCTAAGGCTAGGGCTCCCCTAGCCTTCAGGCGAGGGCACCCCTAGGCTTTAGGCTAGGGCTCCCCTAGGCTAAGGCTAGGGCTCCCCTAGCCTTCAGGCTAGGGCACCCCTAGGCTTTAGGCTCCCCTAGGCTAAGGCTAGGGCTCCCCTAGCCTTCAGGCTAGGGCACCCCTAGGCTTTAGGCTAGGGCTCCCCTAGGCTAAGGCTAGGGCTCCCCTAGCCTTCAGGCTAGGGCACCCCTAGGCTTTAGGCTCCCCTAGGCTAAGGCTAGGGCTCCCCTAGCCTTCAGGCTAGGGCACCCCTAGGCTTTAGGCTAGGGCTCCCCTAGGCTAAGGCTAGGGCTCCCCTAGCCTTCAGGCTAGGGCACCCTAGGCTTTAGGCTCCCCTAGGCTAAGGCTAGGGCTCCCCTAGCCTTCAGGCTAGGGCACCCCTAGGCTTTAGGCTAGGGCTCCCCTAGGCTAAGGCTAGGGCTCCCTAGCCTTCAGGCTAGGGCACCCCTAGGCTTTAGGCTCCCCTAGGCTAAGGCTAGGGCTCCCCTAGCCTTCAGGCTAGGGCACCCCTAGGCTTTAGGCTAGGGCTCCCCTAGGCTAAGGCTAGGGCTCCCCTAGCCTTCAGGCTAGGGCACCCCTAGGCTTTAGGCTCCCCTAGGCTAAGGCTAGGGCTCCCCTAGCCTTCAGGCTAGGGCACCCCTAGGCTTTAGGCTAGGGCTCCCCTAGGCTAAGGCTAGGGCTCCCCTAGCCTTCAGGCTAGGGCACCCCTAGGCTTTAGGCTCCCCTAGGCTAAGGCTAGGGCTCCCCTAGCCTTCAGGCTAGGGCACCCCTAGGCTTTAGGCTAGGGCTCCCCTAGGCTAAGGCTAGGGCTCCCCTAGCCTTCAGGCTAGGGCACCCCTAGGCTTTAGGCTCCCCTAGGCTAAGGCTAGGGCTCCCCTAGCCTTCAGGCTAGGGCACCCCTAGGCTTTAGGCTAGGGCTCCCCTAGGCTAAGGCTAGGGCTCCCTAGCCTTCAGGCTAGGGCACCCCTAGGCTTTAGGGGCTCCCCTAGCCTTCAGGCTAGGGCACCCCTAGGCTTTAGGCTAGGGCTCCCCTAGGCTAAGGCTAGGGCTCCCCTAGCCTTCAGGCTAGGGCACCCCTAGGCTTTAGGCTCCCCTAGGCTAAGGCTAGGGCTCCCCTAGCCTTCAGGCTAGGGCACCCCTAGGCTTTAGGCTAGGGCTCCCCTAGGCTAAGGCTAGGGCTCCCCTAGCCTTCAGGCTAGGGCACCCCTAGGCTTTAGGCTCCCCTAGGCTAAGGCTAGGGCTCCCCTAGCCTTCAGGCTAGGGCACCCCTAGGCTTTAGGCTAGGGCTCCCCTAGGCTAAGGCTAGGGCTCCCCTAGCCTTCAGGCTAGGGCACCCCTAGGCTTTAGGCTAGGCTAGGGCTTTCCCCTAGGCTAAGGCTAGGGCTCCCCTAGCCTTCAGGCTAGGGCACCCCTAGGCTTTAGGCTAGGGCTCCCCTAGGCTAAGGCTAGGGCTCCCCTAGCCTTCAGGCTAGGGCACCCCTAGGCTTTAGGCTCCCCTAGGCTAAGGCTAGGGCTCCCCTAGCCTTCAGGCTAGGGCACCCCTAGGCTTTAGGCTAGGGCTCCCCTAGGCTAAGGCTAGGGCTCCCCTAGCCTTCAGGCTAGGGCACCCCTAGGCTTTAGGCTCCCCTAGGCTAAGGCTAGGGCTCCCCTAGCCTTCAGGCTCGGGCACCCCTAGGCTTTAGGCTAGGGCTCCCCTAGGCTAAGGCTAGGGCTCCCCTAGCCTTCAGGCTAGGGCACCCCTAGGCTTTAGGCTCCCCTAGGCTAAGGCTAGGGCTCCCCTAGCCTTCAGGCTAGGGCACCCCTAGGCTTTAGGCTAGGGCTCCCCTAGGCTAAGGCTAGGGCTCCCCTAGCCTTCAGGCTAGGGCACCCCTAGGCTTTAGGCTCCCCTAGGCTAAGGCTAGGGCTCCCTAGCCTTCAGGCTAGGGCACCCCTAGGCTTTAGGCTAGGGCTCCCCTAGGCTAAGGCTAGGGCTCCCTAGCCTTCAGGCTAGGGCACCCCTAGGCTTTAGGCTCCCCTAGGCTAAGGCTAGGGCTCCCCTAGCCTTCAGGCTAGGGCACCCCTAGGCTTTAGGCTAGGGCTCCCCTAGGCTAAGGCTAGGGCTCCCCTAGCCTTCAGGCTAGGGCACCCCTAGGCTTTAGGCTAGGGCTCCCCTAGGCTAAGGCTAGGGCTCCCCTAGCCTTCAGGCTAGGGCACCCCTAGGCTTTAGGCTCCCCTAGGCTAAGGCTAGGGCTCCCCTAGCCTTCAGGCTAGGGCACCCCTAGGCTTTAGGCTAGGGCTCCCCTAGGCTAAGGCTAGGGCTCCCCTAGCCTTCAGGCTAGGGCACCCCTAGGCTTAGGGCTCCCCTAGGCTAAGGCTAGGGCTCCCCTAGCCTTCAGGCTAGGGCACCCCTAGGCTTTAGGCTAGGGCTCCCCTAGGCTAAGGCTAGGGCTCCCCTAGCCTTCAGGCTAGGGCACCCCTAGGCTTTAGGCTCCCCTAGGCTAAGGCTAGGGCTCCCCTAGCCTTCAGGCGAGGGCACCCCTAGGCTTTAGGCTAGGGCTCCCCTAGGCTAAGGCTAGGGCTCCCCTAGCCTTCAGGCTAGGGCACCCCTAGGCTTTAGGCTCCCCTAGGCTAAGGCTAGGGCTCCCCTAGCCTTCAGGCGAGGGCACCCCTAGGCTTTAGGCTAGGGCTCCCCTAGGCTAAGGCTAGGGCTCCCCTAGCCTTCAGGCTAGGGCACCCCTAGGCTTTAGTCTCCCCTAGGCTAAGGCTAGGGCTCCCCTAGCCTTCAGGCTAGGGCACCCCTAGGCTTTAGGCTCCCCTAGGCTAAGGCTAGGGCTCCCCTAGCCTTCAGGCTAGGGCACCCCTAGGCTTTAGGCTAGGGCTCCCCTAGGCTAAGGCTAGGGCTCCCCTAGCCTTCAGGCGAGGGCACCCCTAGGCTTTAGGCTCCCCTAGGCTAAGGCTAGGGCTCCCCTAGCCTTCAGGCGAGGGCACCCCTAGGCTTTAGGCTAGGGCTCCCCTAGGCTAAGGCTAGGGCTCCCCTAGCCTTCAGGCGAGGGCACCCCTAGGCTTTAGGCTCCCCTAGGCTAAGGCTAGGGCTCCCCTAGCCTTCAGGCGAGGGCACCCCTAGGCTTTAGGCTAGGGCTCCCCTAGGCTAAGGCTAGGGCTCCCCTAGCCTTCAGGCGAGGGCACCCCTAGGCTTTAGGCTCCCCTAGGCTAAGGCTAGGGCTCCCCTAGCCTTCAGGCGAGGGCACCCCTAGGCTTTAGGCTAGGGCTCCCCTAGGCTAAGGCTAGGGCTCCCCTAGCCTTCAGGCGAGGGCACCCCTAGGCTTTAGGCTCCCCTAGGCTAAGGCTAGGGCTCCCCTAGCCTTCAGGCGAGGGCACCCCTAGGCTTTAGGCTAGGGCTCCCCTAGGCTAAGGCTAGGGCTCCCCTAGCCTTCAGGCGAGGGCACCCCTAGGCTTTAGGCTCCCCTAGGCTAAGGCTAGGGCTCCCCTAGCCTTCAGGCGAGGGCACCCCTAGGCTTTAGGCTAGGGCTCCCCTAGGCTAAGGCTAGGGCTCCCCTAGCCTTCAGGCGAGGGCACCCCTAGGCTTTAGGCTCCCCTAGGCTAAGGCTAGGGCTCCCCTAGCCTTCAGGCGAGGGCACCCCTAGGCTTTAGGCTAGGGCTCCCCTAGGCTAAGGCTAGGGCTCCCCTAGCCTTCAGGCGAGGGCACCCCTAGGCTTTAGGCTCCCCTAGGCTAAGGCTAGGGCTCCCCTAGCCTTCAGGCGAGGGCACCCCTAGGCTTTAGGCAAGGGCTCCCCTAGGCTAAGGCTAGGGCTCCCCTAGCCTTCAGGCGAGGGCACCCCTAGGCTTTAGGCTCCCCTAGGCTAAGGCTAGGGCTCCCCTAGCCTTCAGGCGAGGGCACCCCTAGGCTTTAGGCTCCCCTAGGCTAAGGCTAGGGCTCCCCTAGCCTTCAGGCGAGGGCACCCCTAGGCTTTAGGCTCCCCTAGGCTAAGGCTAGGGCTCCCCTAGCCTTCAGGCGAGGGCACCCCTAGGCTTTAGGCTCCCCTAGGCTAAGGCTAGGGCTCCCCTAGCCTTCAGGCGAGGGCACCCCTAGGCTTTAGGCTCCCCTAGGCTAAGGCTAGGGCTCCCCTAGCCTTCAGGCGAGGGCACCCCTAGGCTTTAGGCTCCCCTAGGCTAAGGCTAGGGCTCCCCTAGCCTTCAGGCGAGGGCACCCCTAGGCTTTAGGCTCCCCTAGGCTAAGGCTAGGGCTCCCCTAGCCTTCAGGCGAGGGCACCCCTAGGCTTTAGGCTCCCCTAGGCTAAGGCTAGGGCTCCCCTAGCCTTCAGGCGAGGGCACCCCTAGGCTTTAGGCTCCCCTAGGCTAAGGCTAGGGCTCCCCTAGCCTTCAGGCGAGGGCACCCCTAGGCTTTAGGCTCCCCTAGGCTAAGGCTAGGGCTCCCCTAGCCTTCAGGCGAGGGCACCCCTAGGCTTTAGGCTCCCCTAGGCTAAGGCTAGGGCTCCCCTAGCCTTCAGGCGAGGGCACCCCTAGGCTTTAGGCTCCCCTAGGCTAAGGCTAGGGCTCCCCTAGCCTTCAGGCGAGGGCACCCCTAGGCTTTAGGCTCCCCTAGGCTAAGGCTAGGGCTCCCCTAGCCTTCAGGCGAGGGCACCCCTAGGCTTTAGGCTCCCCTAGGCTAAGGCTAGGGCTCCCCTAGCCTTCAGGCGAGGGCACCCCTAGGCTTTAGGCTCCCCTAGGCTAAGGCTAGGGCTCCCCTAGCCTTCAGGCGAGGGCACCCCTAGGCTTTAGGCTAGGGCTCCCCTAGGCTAAGGCTAGGGCTCCCCTAGCCTTCAGGCGAGGGCACCCCTAGGCTTTAGGCTCCCCTAGGCTAAGGCTAGGGCTCCCCTAGCCTTCAGGCGAGGGCACCCCTAGGCTTTAGGCTAGGGCTCCCCTAGGCTAAGGCTAGGGCTCCCCTAGCCTTCAGGCGAGGGCACCCCTAGGCTTTAGGCTAGGGCTCCCCTAGGCTAAGGCTAGGGCTCCCCTAGCCTTCAGGCGAGGGCACCCCTAGGCTTTAGGCTAGGGCTCCCCTAGGCTAAGGCTAGGGCTCCCCTAGCCTTCAGGCGAGGGCACCCCTAGGCTTTAGGCTAGGGCTCCCCTAGGCTAAGGCTAGGGCTCCCCTAGCCTTCAGGCGAGGGCACCCCTAGGCTTTAGGCTAGGGCTCCCCTAGGCTAAGGCTAGGGCTCCCCTAGCCTTCAGGCGAGGGCACCCCTAGGCTTTAGGCTAGGGCTCCCCTAGGCTAAGGCTAGGGCTCCCCTAGCCTTCAGGCGAGGGCACCCCTAGGCTTTAGGCTAGGGCTCCCCTAGGCTAAGGCTAGGGCTCCCCTAGCCTTCAGGCGAGGGCACCCCTAGGCTTTAGGCTAGGGCTCCCCTAGGCTAAGGCTAGGGCTCCCCTAGCCTTCAGGCGAGGGCACCCCTAGGCTTTAGGCTAGGGCTCCCCTAGGCTAAGGCTAGGGCTCCCCTAGCCTTCAGGCGAGGGCACCCCTAGGCTTTAGGCTAGGGCTCCCCTAGGCTAAGGCTAGGGCTCCCCTAGCCTTCAGGCGAGGGCACCCCTAGGCTTTAGGCTAGGGCTCCCCTAGGCTAAGGCTAGGGCTCCCCTAGCCTTCAGGCGAGGGCACCCCTAGGCTTTAGGCTAGGGCTCCCCTAGGCTAAGGCTAGGGCTCCCCTAGCCTTCAGGCGAGGGCACCCCTAGGCTTTAGGCTAGGGCTCCCCTAGGCTAAGGCTAGGGCTCCCCTAGCCTTCAGGCGAGGGCACCCCTAGGCTTTAGGCTAGGGCTCCCCTAGGCTAAGGCTAGGGCTCCCCTAGCCTTCAGGCGAGGGCACCCCTAGGCTTTAGGCTAGGGCTCCCCTAGGCTAAGGCTAGGGCTCCCCTAGCCTTCAGGCGAGGGCACCCCTAGGCTTTAGGCTAGGGCTCCCCTAGGCTAAGGCTAGGGCTCCCCTAGCCTTCAGGCGAGGGCACCCCTAGGCTTTAGGCTAGGGCTCCCCTAGGCTAAGGCTAGGGCTCCCCTAGCCTTCAGGCGAGGGCACCCCTAGGCTTTAGGCTAGGGCTCCCCTAGGCTAAGGCTAGGGCTCCCCTAGCCTTCAGGCGAGGGCACCCCTAGGCTTTAGGCTAGGGCTCCCCTAGGCTAAGGCTAGGGCTCCCCTAGCCTTCAGGCGAGGGCACCCCTAGGCTTTAGGCTAGGGCTCCCCTAGGCTAAGGCTAGGGCTCCCCTAGCCTTCAGGCGAGGGCACCCCTAGGCTTTAGGCTAGGGCTCCCCTAGGCTAAGGCTAGGGCTCCCCTAGCCTTCAGGCGAGGGCACCCCTAGGCTTTAGGCTAGGGCTCCCCTAGGCTAAGGCTAGGGCTCCCCTAGCCTTCAGGCGAGGGCACCCCTAGGCTTTAGGCTAGGGCTCCCCTAGGCTAAGGCTAGGGCTCCCCTAGCCTTCAGGCGAGGGCACCCCTAGGCTTTAGGCTAGGGCTCCCCTAGGCTAAGGCTAGGGCTCCCCTAGCCTTCAGGCGAGGGCACCCCTAGGCTTTAGGCTAGGGCTCCCCTAGGCTAAGGCTAGGGCTCCCCTAGCCTTCAGGCGAGGGCACCCCTAGGCTTTAGGCTAGGGCTCCCCTAGGCTAAGGCTAGGGCTCCCCTAGCCTTCAGGCGAGGGCACCCCTAGGCTTTAGGCTAGGGCTCCCCTAGGCTAAGGCTAGGGCTCCCCTAGCCTTCAGGCGAGGGCACCCCTAGGCTTTAGGCTAGGGCTCCCCTAGGCTAAGGCTAGGGCTCCCCTAGCCTTCAGGCGAGGGCACCCCTAGGCTTTAGGCTAGGGCTCCCCTAGGCTAAGGCTAGGGCTCCCCTAGCCTTCAGGCGAGGGCACCCCTAGGCTTTAGGCTAGGGCTCCCCTAGGCTAAGGCTAGGGCTCCCCTAGCCTTCAGGCGAGGGCACCCCTAGGCTTTAGGCTAGGGCTCCCCTAGGCTAAGGCTAGGGCTCCCCTAGCCTTCAGGCGAGGGCACCCCTAGGCTTTAGGCTAGGGCTCCCCTAGGCTAAGGCTAGGGCTCCCCTAGCCTTCAGGCGAGGGCACCCCTAGGCTTTAGGCTAGGGCTCCCCTAGGCTGAGGCTAGGGCTCCCCTAGCCTTCAGGCGAGGGCACCCCTAGGCTTTAGGCTAGGGCTCCCCTAGGCTAAGGCTAGGGCTCCCCTAGCCTTCAGGCGAGGGCACCCCTAGGCTTTAGGCTAGGGCTCCCCTAGGCTAAGGCTAGGGCTCCCCTAGCCTTCAGGCGAGGGCACCCCTAGGCTTTAGGCTAGGGCTCCCCTAGGCTAAGGCTAGGGCTCCCCTAGCCTTCAGGCGAGGGCACCCCTAGGCTTTAGGCTAGGGCTCCCCTAGGCTAAGGCTAGGGCTCCCCTAGCCTTCAGGCGAGGGCACCCCTAGGCTTTAGGCTAGGGCTCCCCTAGGCTAAGGCTAGGGCTCCCCTAGCCTTCAGGCGAGGGCACCCCTAGGCTTTAGGCTAGGGCTCCCCTAGGCTAAGGCTAGGGCTCCCCTAGCCTTCAGGCGAGGGCACCCCTAGGCTTTAGGCTAGGGCTCCCCTAGGCTAAGGCTAGGGCTCCCCTAGCCTTCAGGCGAGGGCACCCCTAGGCTTTAGGCTAGGGCTCCCCTAGGCTAAGGCTAGGGCTCCCCTAGCCTTCAGGCGAGGGCACCCCTAGGCTTTAGGCTAGGGCTCCCCTAGGCTAAGGCTAGGGCTCCCCTAGCCTTCAGGCGAGGGCACCCCTAGGCTTTAGGCTAGGGCTCCCCTAGGCTAAGGCTAGGGCTCCCCTAGCCTTCAGGCGAGGGCACCCCTAGGCTTTAGGCTAGGGCTCCCCTAGGCTAAGGCTAGGGCTCCCCTAGCCTTCAGGCGAGGGCACCCCTAGGCTTTAGGCTAGGGCTCCCCTAGGCTAAGGCTAGGGCTCCCCTAGCCTTCAGGCGAGGGCACCCCTAGGCTTTAGGCTAGGGCTCCCCTAGGCTAAGGCTAGGGCTCCCCTAGCCTTCAGGCGAGGGCACCCCTAGGCTTTAGGCTAGGGCTCCCCTAGGCTAAGGCTAGGGCTCCCCTAGCCTTCAGGCGAGGGCACCCCTAGGCTTTAGGCTAGGGCTCCCCTAGGCTAAGGCTAGGGCTCCCCTAGCCTTCAGGCGAGGGCACCCCTAGGCTTTAGGCTAGGGCTCCCCTAGGCTAAGGCTAGGGCTCCCCTAGCCTTCAGGCGAGGGCACCCCTAGGCTTTAGGCTAGGGCTCCCCTAGGCTAAGGCTAGGGCTCCCCTAGCCTTCAGGCGAGGGCACCCCTAGGCTTTAGGCTAGGGCTCCCCTAGGCTAAGGCTAGGGCTCCCCTAGCCTTCAGGCGAGGGCACCCCTAGGCTTTAGGCTAGGGCTCCCCTAGGCTAAGGCTAGGGCTCCCCTAGCCTTCAGGCGAGGGCACCCCTAGGCTTTAGGCTAGGGCTCCCCTAGGCTAAGGCTAGGGCTCCCCTAGCCTTCAGGCGAGGGCACCCCTAGGCTTTAGGCTAGGGCTCCCCTAGGCTAAGGCTAGGGCTCCCCTAGCCTTCAGGCGAGGGCACCCCTAGGCTTTAGGCTAGGGCTCCCCTAGGCTAAGGCTAGGGCTCCCCTAGCCTTCAGGCGAGGGCACCCCTAGGCTTTAGGCTAGGGCTCCCCTAGGCTAAGGCTAGGGCTCCCCTAGCCTTCAGGCGAGGGCACCCCTAGGCTTTAGGCTAGGGCTCCCCTAGGCTAAGGCTAGGGCTCCCCTAGCCTTCAGGCGAGGGCACCCCTAGGCTTTAGGCTAGGGCTCCCCTAGGCTAAGGCTAGGGCTCCCCTAGCCTTCAGGCGAGGGCACCCCTAGGCTTTAGGCTAGGGCTCCCCTAGGCTAAGGCTAGGGCTCCCCTAGCCTTCAGGCGAGGGCACCCCTAGGCTTTAGGCTAGGGCTCCCCTAGGCTAAGGCTAGGGCTCCCCTAGCCTTCAGGCGAGGGCACCCCTAGGCTTTAGGCTAGGGCTCCCCTAGGCTAAGGCTAGGGCTCCCCTAGCCTTCAGGCGAGGGCACCCCTAGGCTTTAGGCTAGGGCTCCCCTAGGCTAAGGCTAGGGCTCCCCTAGCCTTCAGGCGAGGGCACCCCTAGGCTTTAGGCTAGGGCTCCCCTAGGCTAAGGCTAGGGCTCCCCTAGCCTTCAGGCGAGGGCACCCCTAGGCTTTAGGCTAGGGCTCCCCTAGGCTAAGGCTAGGGCTCCCCTAGCCTTCAGGCGAGGGCACCCCTAGGCTTTAGGCTAGGGCTCCCCTAGGCTAAGGCTAGGGCTCCCCTAGCCTTCAGGCGAGGGCACCCCTAGGCTTTAGGCTAGGGCTCCCCTAGGCTAAGGCTAGGGCTCCCCTAGCCTTCAGGCGAGGGCACCCCTAGGCTTTAGGCTAGGGCTCCCCTAGGCTGAGGCTAGGGCTCCCCTAGCCTTCAGGCGAGGGCACCCCTAGGCTTTAGGCTAGGGCTCCCCTAGGCTGAGGCTAGGGCTCCCCTAGCCTTCAGGCGAGGGCACCCCTAGGCTTTAGGCTAGGGCTCCCCTAGGCTAAGGCTAGGGCTCCCCTAGCCTTCAGGCGAGGGCACCCCTAGGCTTTAGGCTAGGGCTCCCCTAGGCTAAGGCTAGGGCTCCCCTAGCCTTCAGGCGAGGGCACCCCTAGGCTTTAGGCTAGGGCTCCCCTAGGCTGAGGCTAGGGCTCCCCTAGCCTTCAGGCGAGGGCACCCCTAGGCTTTAGGCTAGGGCTCCCCTAGGCTGAGGCTAGGGCTCCCCTAGCCTTCAGGCGAGGGCACCCCTAGGCTTTAGGCTAGGGCTCCCCTAGGCTAAGGCTAGGGCTCCCCTAGCCTTCAGGCGAGGGCACCCCTAGGCTTTAGGCTAGGGCTCCCCTAGGCTAAGGCTAGGGCTCCCCTAGCCTTCAGGCGAGGGCACCCCTAGGCTTTAGGCTAGGGCTCCCCTAGGCTAAGGCTAGGGCTCCCCTAGCCTTCAGGCGAGGGCACCCCTAGGCTTTAGGCTAGGGCTCCCCTAGGCTAAGGCTAGGGCTCCCCTAGCCTTCAGGCGAGGGCACCCCTAGGCTTTAGGCTAGGGCTCCCCTAGGCTAAGGCTAGGGCTCCCCTAGCCTTCAGGCGAGGGCACCCCTAGGCTTTAGGCTAGGGCTCCCCTAGGCTAAGGCTAGGGCTCCCCTAGCCTTCAGGCGAGGGCACCCCTAGGCTTTAGGCTAGGGCTCCCCTAGGCTAAGGCTAGGGCTCCCCTAGCCTTCAGGCGAGGGCACCCCTAGGCTTTAGGCTAGGGCTCCCCTAGGCTAAGGCTAGGGCTCCCCTAGCCTTCAGGCGAGGGCACCCCTAGGCTTTAGGCTAGGGCTCCCCTAGGCTAAGGCTAGGGCTCCCCTAGCCTTCAGGCGAGGGCACCCCTAGGCTTTAGGCTAGGGCTCCCCTAGGCTAAGGCTAGGGCTCCCCTAGCCTTCAGGCGAGGGCACCCCTAGGCTTTAGGCTAGGGCTCCCCTAGGCTAAGGCTAGGGCTCCCCTAGCCTTCAGGCGAGGGCACCCCTAGGCTTTAGGCTAGGGCTCCCCTAGGCTAAGGCTAGGGCTCCCCTAGCCTTCAGGCGAGGGCACCCCTAGGCTTTAGGCTAGGGCTCCCCTAGGCTAAGGCTAGGGCTCCCCTAGCCTTCAGGCGAGGGCACCCCTAGGCTTTAGGCTAGGGCTCCCCTAGGCTAAGGCTAGGGCTCCCCTAGCCTTCAGGCGAGGGCACCCCTAGGCTTTAGGCTAGGGCTCCCCTAGGCTAAGGCTAGGGCTCCCCTAGCCTTCAGGCGAGGGCACCCCTAGGCTTTAGGCTAGGGCTCCCCTAGGCTAAGGCTAGGGCTCCCCTAGCCTTCAGGCGAGGGCACCCCTAGGCTTTAGGCTAGGGCTCCCCTAGGCTAAGGCTAGGGCTCCCCTAGCCTTCAGGCGAGGGCACCCCTAGGCTTTAGGCTAGGGCTCCCCTAGGCTAAGGCTAGGGCTCCCCTAGCCTTCAGGCGAGGGCACCCCTAGGCTTTAGGCTAGGGCTCCCCTAGGCTAAGGCTAGGGCTCCCCTAGCCTTCAGGCGAGGGCACCCCTAGGCTTTAGGCTAGGGCTCCCCTAGGCTAAGGCTAGGGCTCCCCTAGCCTTCAGGCGAGGGCACCCCTAGGCTTTAGGCTAGGGCTCCCCTAGGCTAAGGCTAGGGCTCCCCTAGCCTTCAGGCGAGGGCACCCCTAGGCTTTAGGCTAGGGCTCCCCTAGGCTAAGGCTAGGGCTCCCCTAGCCTTCAGGCGAGGGCACCCCTAGGCTTTAGGCTAGGGCTCCCCTAGGCTAAGGCTAGGGCTCCCCTAGCCTTCAGGCGAGGGCACCCCTAGGCTTTAGGCTAGGGCTCCCCTAGGCTAAGGCTAGGGCTCCCCTAGCCTTCAGGCGAGGGCACCCCTAGGCTTTAGGCTAGGGCTCCCCTAGGCTAAGGCTAGGGCTCCCCTAGCCTTCAGGCGAGGGCACCCCTAGGCTTTAGGCTAGGGCTCCCCTAGGCTAAGGCTAGGGCTCCCCTAGCCTTCAGGCGAGGGCACCCCTAGGCTTTAGGCTAGGGCTCCCCTAGGCTAAGGCTAGGGCTCCCCTAGCCTTCAGGCGAGGGCACCCCTAGGCTTTAGGCTAGGGCTCCCCTAGGCTGAGGCTAGGGCTCCCCTAGCCTTCAGGCGAGGGCACCCCTAGGCTTTAGGCTAGGGCTCCCCTAGGCTGAGGCTAGGGCTCCCCTAGCCTTCAGGCGAGGGCACCCCTAGGCTTTAGGCTAGGGCTCCCCTAGGCTGAGGCTAGGGCTCCCCTAGCCTTCAGGCGAGGGCACCCCTAGGCTTTAGGCTAGGGCTCCCCTAGGCTGAGGCTAGGGCTCCCCTAGCCTTCAGGCGAGGGCACCCCTAGGCTTTAGGCTAGGGCTCCCCTAGGCTGAGGCTAGGGCTCCCCTAGCCTTCAGGCGAGGGCACCCCTAGGCTTTAGGCTAGGGCTCCCCTAGGCTGAGGCTAGGGCTCCCCTAGCCTTCAGGCGAGGGCACCCCTAGGCTTTAGGCTAGGGCTCCCCTAGGCTGAGGCTAGGGCTCCCCTAGCCTTCAGGCGAGGGCACCCCTAGGCTTTAGGCTAGGGCTCCCCTAGGCTGAGGCTAGGGCTCCCCTAGCCTTCAGGCGAGGGCACCCCTAGGCTTTAGGCTAGGGCTCCCCTAGGCTGAGGCT
>NW_027457728.1:0-57764 GCF_050624435.1 Tenrec ecaudatus
GCCCTAGCCTGAAGGCGAGGGGAGCCCTAGCCTTAGCCTAGGGGAGCCCTAGCCTAAAGCCTAGGGGTGCCCTAGCCTGAAGGCGAGGGGAGCCCTAGCCTTAGCCTAGGGGAGCCCTAGCCTAAAGCCTAGGGGTGCCCTAGCCTGAAGGCGAGGGGAGCCCTAGCCTTAGCCTAGGGGAGCCCTAGCCTAAAGCCTAGGGGTGCCCTAGCCTGAAGGCGAGGGGAGCCCTAGCCTTAGCCTAGGGGAGCCCTAGCCTAAAGCCTAGGGGTGCCCTAGCCTGAAGGCGAGGGGAGCCCTAGCCTTAGCCTAGGGGAGCCCTAGCCTAAAGCCTAGGGGTGCCCTAGCCTGAAGGCGAGGGGAGCCCTAGCCTTAGCCTAGGGGAGCCCTAGCCTAAAGCCTAGGGGTGCCCTAGCCTGAAGGCGAGGGGAGCCCTAGCCTTAGCCTAGGGGAGCCCTAGCCTAAAGCCTAGGGGTGCCCTAGCCTGAAGGCGAGGGGAGCCCTAGCCTTAGCCTAGGGGAGCCCTAGCCTAAAGCCTAGGGGTGCCCTAGCCTGAAGGCGAGGGGAGCCCTAGCCTTAGCCTAGGGGAGCCCTAGCCTAAAGCCTAGGGGTGCCCTAGCCTGAAGGCGAGGGGAGCCCTAGCCTTAGCCTAGGGGAGCCCTAGCCTAAAGCCTAGGGGTGCCCTAGCCTGAAGGCGAGGGGAGCCCTAGCCTTAGCCTAGGGGAGCCTAAAGCCTAGGGGTGCCCTAGCCTGAAGGCGAGGGGAGCCCTAGCCTTAGCCTAGGGGAGCCTAAAGCCTAGGGGTGCCCTAGCCTGAAGGCGAGGGGAGCCCTAGCCTTTGCCTAGGGGAGCCTAAAGCCTAGGGGTGCCCTAGCCTGAAGGCGAGGGGAGCCCTAGCCTTTGCCTAGGGGAGCCTAAAGCCTAGGGGTGCCCTAGCCTGAAGGCGAGGGGAGCCCTAGCCTTTGCCTAGGGGAGCCTAAAGCCTAGGGGTGCCCTAGCCTGAAGGCTAGGGGAGCCCTAGCCTTTGCCTAGGGGAGCCTAAAGCCTAGGGGTGCCCTAGCCTGAAGGCTAGGGGAGCCCTAGCCTTTGCCTAGGGGAGCCTAAAGCCTAGGGGTGCCCTAGCCTGAAGGCTAGGGGAGCCCTAGCCTTTGCCTAGGGGAGCCTAAAGCCTAGGGGTGCCCTAGCCTGAAGGCTAGGGGAGCCCTAGCCTTTGCCTAGGGGAGCCTAAAGCCTAGGGGTGCCCTAGCCTGAAGGCTAGGGGAGCCCTAGCCTTTGCCTAGGGGAGCCTAAAGCCTAGGGTGCCCTAGCCTGAAGGCTAGGGGAGCCCTAGCCTTAGCCTAGGGGAGCCTAAAGCCTAGGGGTGCCCTAGCCTGAAGGCTAGGGGAGCCCTAGCCTTAGCCTAGGGGAGCCCTAGCCTAAAGCCTAGGGGTGCCCTAGCCTGAAGGCTAGGGGAGCCCTAGCCTTAGCCTAGGGGAGCCTAAAGCCTAGGGGTGCCCTAGCCTGAAGGCTAGGGGAGCCCTAGCCTTAGCCTAGGGGAGCCCTAGCCTAAAGCCTAGGGGTGCCCTAGCCTGAAGGCTAGGGGAGCCCTAGCCTTAGCCTAGGGGAGCCTAAAGCCTAGGGGTGCCCTAGCCTGAAGGCTAGGGGAGCCCTAGCCTTAGCCTAGGGGAGCCCTAGCCTAAAGCCTAGGGGTGCCCTAGCCTGAAGGCTAGGGGAGCCCTAGCCTTAGCCTAGGGGAGCCTAAAGCCTAGGGGTGCCCTAGCCTGAAGGCTAGGGGAGCCCTAGCCTTAGCCTAGGGGAGCCCTAGCCTAAAGCCTAGGGGTGCCCTAGCCTGAAGGCTAGGGGAGCCCTAGCCTTAGCCTAGGGGAGCCTAAAGCCTAGGGGTGCCCTAGCCTGAAGGCTAGGGGAGCCCTAGCCTTAGCCTAGGGGAGCCCTAGCCTAAAGCCTAGGGGTGCCCTAGCCTGAAGGCTAGGGGAGCCCTAGCCTTAGCCTAGGGGAGCCTAAAGCCTAGGGGTGCCCTAGCCTGAAGGCTAGGGGAGCCCTAGCCTTAGCCTAGGGGAGCCCTAGCCTAAAGCCTAGGGGTGCCCTAGCCTGAAGGCTAGGGGAGCCCTAGCCTTAGCCTAGGGGAGCCTAAAGCCTAGGGGTGCCCTAGCCTGAAGGCTAGGGGAGCCCTAGCCTTAGCCTAGGGAGCCCTAGCCTAAAGCCTAGGGGTGCCCTAGCCTGAAGGCTAGGGGAGCCCTAGCCTTAGCCTAGGGGAGCCTAAAGCCTAGGGGTGCCCTAGCCTGAAGGCTAGGGGAGCCCTAGCCTTAGCCTAGGGGAGCCCTAGCCTAAAGCCTAGGGGTGCCCTAGCCTGAAGGCTAGGGGAGCCCTAGCCTTAGCCTAGGGGAGCCTAAAGCCTAGGGGTGCCCTAGCCTGAAGGCTTGGGGAGCCCTAGCCTTAGCCTAGGGGAGCCCTAGCCTAAAGCCTAGGGGTGCCCTAGCCTGAAGGCTAGGGGAGCCCTAGCCTTAGCCTAGGGGAGCCTAAAGCCTAGGGGTGCCCTAGCCTGAAGGCTAGGGGAGCCCTAGCCTAAGCCTAGGGGAGCCCTAGCCTAAAGCCTAGGGGTGCCCTAGCCTGAAGGCTAGGGGAAGCCCTAGCCTTAGCCTAGGGGAGCCTAAAGCCTAGGGGTGCCCTAGCCTGAAGGCTAGGGGAGCCCTAGCCTTAGCCTAGGGGAGCCCTAGCCTAAAGCCTAGGGGTGCCCTAGCCTGAAGGCTAGGGGAGCCCTAGCCTTAGCCTAGGGGAGCCTAAAGCCTAGGGGTGCCCTAGCCTGAAGGCTAGGGGAGCCCTAGCCTTAGCCTAGGGGAGCCCTAGCCTAAAGCCTAGGGGTGCCCTAGCCTGAAGGCTAGGGGAGCCCTAGCCTTAGCCTAGGGGAGCCCTAGCCTAAAGCCTAGGGGTGCCCTAGCCTGAAGGCTAGGGGAGCCCTAGCCTTAGCCTAGGGGAGCCCTAGCCTAAAGCCTAGGGGTGCCCTAGCCTGAAGGCTAGGGGAGCCCTAGCCTTAGCCTAGGGGAGCCCTAGCCTAAAGCCTAGGGGTGCCCTAGCCTTAAGGCTAGGGGAGCCCTAGCCTTAGCCTAGGGGAGCCCTAGCCTAAAGCCTAGGGGTGCCCTAGCCTGAAGGCTAGGGGAGCCCTAGCCTTAGCCTAGGGGAGCCCTAGCCTAAAGCCTAGGGGTGCCCTAGCCTGAAGGCTAGGGGAGCCCTAGCCTTAGCCTAGGGGAGCCCTAGCCTAAAGCCTAGGGGTGCCCTAGCCTGAAGGCTAGGGGAGCCCTAGCCTTAGCCTAGGGGAGCCCTAGCCTAAAGCCTAGGGGTGCCCTAGCCTGAAGGCTAGGGGAGCCCTAGCCTTAGCCTAGGGGAGCCCTAGCCTAAAGCCTAGGGGTGCCCTAGCCTGAAGGCTAGGGGAGCCCTAGCCTTAGCCTAGGGGAGCCCTAGCCTAAAGCCTAGGGGTGCCCTAGCCTGAAGGCTAGGGGAGCCCTAGCCTTAGCCTAGGGGAGCCCTAGCCTAAAGCCTAGGGGTGCCCTAGCCTGAAGGCTAGGGGAGCCCTAGCCTTAGCCTAGGGGAGCCCTAGCCTAAAGCCTAGGGGTGCCCTAGCCTGAAGGCTAGGGGAGCCCTAGCCTTAGCCTAGGGGAGCCCTAGCCTAAAGCCTAGGGGTGCCCTAGCCTGAAGGCTAGGGGAGCCCTAGCCTTAGCCTAGGGGAGCCCTAGCCTAAAGCCTAGGGGTGCCCTAGCCTGAAGGCTAGGGGAGCCCTAGCCTTAGCCTAGGGGAGCCCTAGCCTAAAGCCTAGGGGTGCCCTAGCCTGAAGGCTAGGGGAGCCCTAGCCTTAGCCTAGGGGAGCCCTAGCCTAAAGCCTAGGGGTGCCCTAGCCTGAAGGCTAGGGGAGCCCTAGCCTTAGCCTAGGGGAGCCCTAGCCTAAAGCCTAGGGGTGCCCTAGCCTGAAGGCTAGGGGAGCCCTAGCCTTAGCCTAGGGGAGCCCTAGCCTAAAGCCTAGGGGTGCCCTAGCCTGAAGGCTAGGGGAGCCCTAGCCTTAGCCTAGGGGAGCCCTAGCCTAAAGCCTAGGGGTGCCCTAGCCTGAAGGCTAGGGGAGCCCTAGCCTTAGCCTAGGGGAGCCCTAGCCTAAAGCCTAGGGGTGCCCTAGCCTGAAGGCTAGGGGAGCCCTAGCCTTAGCCTAGGGAGCCCTAGCCTAAAGCCTAGGGGTGCCCTAGCCTGAAGGCTAGGGGAGCCCTAGCCTTAGCCTAGGGGAGCCCTAGCCTAAAGCCTAGGGGTGCCCTAGCCTGAAGGCTAGGGGAGCCCTAGCCTTAGCCTAGGGGAGCCCTAGCCTAAAGCCTAGGGGTGCCCTAGCCTGAAGGCTAGGGGAGCCCTAGCCTTAGCCTAGGGGAGCCCTAGCCTAAAGCCTAGGGGTGCCCTAGCCTGAAGGCTAGGGGAGCCCTAGCCTTAGCCTAGGGGAGCCCTAGCCTAAAGCCTAGGGGTGCCCTAGCCTGAAGGCTAGGGGAGCCCTAGCCTTAGCCTAGGGGAGCCCTAGCCTAAAGCCTAGGGGTGCCCTAGCCTGAAGGCTAGGGGAGCCCTAGCCTTAGCCTAGGGGAGCCCTAGCCTAAAGCCTAGGGGTGCCCTAGCCTGAAGGCTAGGGGGAGCCCTAGCCTTAGCCTAGGGAGCCCTAGCCTAAAGCCTAGGGGTGCCCTAGCCTGAAGGCTAGGGGAGCCCTAGCCTTAGCCTAGGGGAGCCCTAGCCTAAAGCCTAGGGGTGCCCTAGCCTGAAGGCTAGGGGAGCCCTAGCCTTAGCCTAGGGGAGCCTAAAGCCTAGGGGTGCCCTAGCCTGAAGGCTAGGGGAGCCCTAGCCTTAGCCTAGGGGAGCCCTAGCCTAAAGCCTAGGGGTGCCCTAGCCTGAAGGCTAGGGGAGCCCTAGCCTTAGCCTAGGGGAGCCTAAAGCCTAGGGGTGCCCTAGCCTGAAGGCTAGGGGAGCCCTAGCCTTAGCCTAGGGGAGCCCTAGCCTAAAGCCTAGGTGTGCCCTAGCCTGAAGGCTAGGGGATCCCTAGCCTTAGCCTAGGGGGAGCCTAAAGCCTAGGGGTGCCCTAGCCTGAAGGCTAGGGGAGCCCTAGCCTTAGCCTAGGGGAGCCCTAGCCTAAAGCCTAGGGTGCCCTAGCCTGAAGGCTAGGGGAGCCCTAGCCTTAGCCTAGGGGAGCCTAAAGCCTAGGGGTGCCCTAGCCTGAAGGCTAGGGGAGCCCTAGCCTTAGCCTAGGGGAGCCCTAGCCTAAAGCCTAGGGGTGCCCTAGCCTGAAGGCTAGGGGAGCCCTAGCCTTAGCCTAGGGGAGCCTAAAGCCTAGGGGTGCCCTAGCCTGAAGGCTAGGGGAGCCCTAGCCTTAGCCTAGGGGAGCCCTAGCCTAAAGCCTAGGGGTGCCCTAGCCTGAAGGCTAGGGGAGCCCTAGCCTTAGCCTAGGGGAGCCTAAAGCCTAGGGGTGCCCTAGCCTGAAGGCTAGGGGAGCCCTAGCCTTAGCCTAGGGGAGCCCTAGCCTAAAGCCTAGGGGTGCCCTAGCCTGAAGGCTAGGGGAGCCCTAGCCTTAGCCTAGGGGAGCCTAAAGCCTAGGGGTGCCCTAGCCTGAAGGCTAGGGGAGCCCTAGCCTTAGCCTAGGGGAGCCCTAGCCTAAAGCCTAGGGGTGCCCTAGCCTGAAGGCTAGGGGAGCCCTAGCCTTAGCCTAGGGGAGCCTAAAGCCTAGGGGTGCCCTAGCCTGAAGGCTAGGGGAGCCCTAGCCTTAGCCTAGGGGAGCCCTAGCCTAAAGCCTAGGGGTGCCCTAGCCTGAAGGCTAGGGGAGCCCTAGCCTTAGCCTAGGGGAGCCTAAAGCCTAGGGGTGCCCTAGCCTGAAGGCTAGGGGAGCCCTAGCCTTAGCCTAGGGGAGCCCTAGCCTAAAGCCTAGGTGTGCCCTAGCCTGAAGGCTAGGGGAGCCTAAAGCCTAGGGGTGCCCTAGCCTGAAGGCTAGGGGAGCCCTAGCCTTAGCCTAGGGGAGCCCTAGCCTAAAGCCTAGGGGTGCCCTAGCCTGAAGGCTAGGGGTGCCCTAGCCTTAGCCTAGGGGAGCCTAAAGCCTAGGGGTGCCCTAGCCTGAAGGCTAGGGGAGCCCTAGCCTTAGCCTAGGGGAGCCTAAAGCCTAGGGGTGCCCTAGCCTGAAGGCTAGGGGAGCCCTAGCCTTAGCCTAGGGGAGCCTAAAGCCTAGGGGTGCCCTAGCCTGAAGGCTAGGGGAGCCCTAGCCTTAGCCTAGGGGAGCCTAAAGCCTAGGGGTGCCCTAGACTGAAGGCTAGGGGAGCCCTAGCCTTAGCCTAGGGGAGCCTAAAGCCTAGGGGTGCCCTAGCCTGAAGGCTAGGGGAGCCCTAGCCTTAGCCTAGGGGAGCCTAAAGCCTAGGGGTGCCCTAGCCTGAAGGCTAGGGGAGCCCTAGCCTGAAGGCTAGGGGAGCCCTAGCCTTAGCCAAGGGGAGCCTAAAGCCTAGGGGTGCCCTAGCCTGAAGGCTAGGGGAGCCCTAGCCTTAGCCTAGGGGAGCCTAAAGCCTAGGGGTGCCCTAGCCTGAAGGCTAGGGGAGCCCTAGCCTTAGCCTAGGGGAGCCCTAGCCTAAAGCCTAGGGGTGCCCTAGCCTGAAGGCTAGGGGAGCCCTAGCCTTAGCCTAGGGGAGCCTAAAGCCTAGGGGTGCCCTAGCCTGAAGGCTAGGGGAGCCCTAGCCTTAGCCTAGGGGAGCCCTAGCCTAAAGCCTAGGGGTGCCCTAGCCTTAGCCTAGGGGAGCCTAAGCCTAGGGGTGCCCTAGCCTGAAGGCTAGGGGAGCCCTAGCCTTAGCCTAGGGGAGCCCTAGCCTAAAGCCTAGGGGAGCCCTAGCCTGAAGGCTAGGGGAGCCCTAGCCTTAGCCTAGGGAGCCCTAGCCTAAAGCCTAGGGGAGCCCTAGCCTGAAGGCTAGGGGAGCCCTAGCCTTAGCCTAGGGAGCCTAAAGCCTAGGGGAGCCCTAGCCTGAAGGCTAGGGGAGCCCTAGCATTAGCCTAGGGGAGCCTAAAGCCTAGGGGAGCCCTAGCCTGAAGGCTAGGGGAGCCCTAGCCTTAGCCTAGGGGAGCCTAAAGCCTAGGGGAGCCCTAGCCTGAAGGCTAGGGGAGCCCTAGCCTTAGCCTAGGGGAGCCTAAAGCCTAGGGGAGCCCTAGCCTGAAGGCTAGGGGAGCCCTAGCCTTAGCCTAGGGGAGCCTAAAGCCTAGGGGAGCCCTAGCCTGAAGGCTAGGGGAGCCCTAGCCTTAGCCTAGGGGAGCCTAAAGCCTAGGGGAGCCCTAGCCTGAAGGCTAGGGGAGCCCTAGCCTTAGCCTAGGGGAGCCTAAAGCCTAGGGGAGCCCTAGCCTGAAGGCTAGGGGAGCCCTAGCCTTAGCCTAGGGGAGCCTAAAGCCTAGGGGAGCCCTAGCCTGAAGGCTAGGGGAGCCCTAGCCTTAGCCTAGGGGAGCCTAAAGCCTAGGGGAGCCCTAGCCTGAAGGCTAGGGGAGCCCTAGCCTTAGCCTAGGGGAGCCTAAAGCCTAGGGGAGCCCTAGCCTGAAGGCTAGGGGAGCCCTAGCCTTAGCCTAGGGGAGCCTAAAGCCTAGGGGAGCCCTAGCCTGAAGGCTAGGGGGAGCCCTAGCCTTAGCCTAGGGGAGCCTAAAGCCTAGGGGAGCCCTAGCCTGAAGGCTAGGGGAGCCCTAGCCTTAGCCTAGGGGAGCCTAAAGCCTAGGGGAGCCCTAGCCTGAAGGCTAGGGGAGCCCTAGCCTTAGCCTAGGGAGCCTAAAGCCTAGGGGAGCCCTAGCCTGAAGGCTAGGGGAGCCCTAGCCTTAGCCTAGGGGAGCCTAAAGCCTAGGGGAGCCCTAGCCTGAAGGCTAGGGGAGCCCTAGCCTTAGCCTAGGGGAGCCTAAAGCCTAGGGGAGCCCTAGCCTGAAGGCTAGGGGAGCCCTAGCCTTAGCCTAGGGGAGCCTAAAGCCTAGGGGAGCCCTAGCCTGAAGGCTAGGGGAGCCCTAGCCTTAGCCTAGGGGAGCCTAAAGCCTAGGGGAGCCCTAGCCTGAAGGCTAGGGGAGCCCTAGCCTTAGCCTAGGGGAGCCTAAAGCCTAGGGGAGCCCTAGCCTGAAGGCTAGGGGAGCCCTAGCCTTAGCCTAGGGGAGCCTAAAGCCTAGGGGTGCCCTAGCCTGAAGGCTAGGGGAGCCCTAGCCTTAGCCTAGGGGAGCCTAAAGCCTAGGGGTGCCCTAGCCTGAAGGCTAGGGGAGCCCTAGCCTGAAGGCTAGGGGAGCCCTAGCCTTAGCCTAGGGGAGCCTAAAGCCTAGGGGAGCCCTAGCCTGAAGGCTAGGGGAGCCCTAGCCTTAGCCTAGGGGAGCCTAAAGCCTAGGGGAGCCCTAGCCTGAAGGCTAGGGGAGCCCTAGCCTTAGCCTAGGGGAGCCTAAAGCCTAGGGGAGCCCTAGCCTGAAGGCTAGGGGAGCCCTAGCCTTAGCCTAGGGGAGCCCTAGCCTAAAGCCTAGGGGTGCCCTAGCCTGAAGGCTAGGGGAGCCCTAGCCTTAGCCTAGGGGAGCCCTAGCCTAAAGCCTAGGGGTGCCCTAGCCTGAAGGCTAGGGGAGCCCTAGCCTTAGCCTAGGGGAGCCCTAGCCTAAAGCCTAGGGGTGCCCTAGCCTGAAGGCTAGGGGAGCCCTAGCCTTAGCCTAGGGGAGCCCTAGCCTAAAGCCTAGGGGTGCCCTAGCCTGAAGGCTAGGGGAGCCCTAGCCTTAGCCTAGGGGAGCCCTAGCCTAAAGCCTAGGGGTGCCCTAGCCTGAAGGCTAGGGGAGCCCTAGCCTTAGCCTAGGGGAGCCCTAGCCTAAAGCCTAGGGGTGCCCTAGCCTGAAGGCTAGGGGAGCCCTAGCCTTAGCCTAGGGGAGCCCTAGCCTAAAGCCTAGGGGTGCCCTAGCCTGAAGGCTAGGGGAGCCCTAGCCTTAGCCTAGGGGAGCCTAAAGCCTAGGGGTGCCCTAGCCTGAAGGCTAGGGAGCCCTAGCCTTAGCCTAGGGGAGCCCTAGCCTAAAGCCTAGGGGTGCCCTAGCCTGAAGGCTAGGGGAGCCCTAGCCTTAGCCTAGGGGAGCCTAAAGCCTAGGGGTGCCCTAGCCTGAAGGCTAGGGGAGCCCTAGCCTTAGCCTAGGGGAGCCCTAGCCTAAAGCCTAGGGGTGCCCTAGCCTGAAGGCTAGGGGAGCCCTAGCCTTAGCCTAGGGGAGCCTAAAGCCTAGGGGTGCCCTAGCCTGAAGGCTAGGGGAGCCCTAGCCTTAGCCTAGGGGAGCCCTAGCCTAAAGCCTAGGTGTGCCCTAGCCTGAAGGCTAGGGGATCCCTAGCCTTAGCCTAGGGGAGCCTAAAGCCTAGGGGTGCCCTAGCCTGAAGGCTAGGGGAGCCCTAGCCTTAGCCTAGGGGAGCCCTAGCCTAAAGCCTAGGGGTGCCCTAGCCTGAAGGCTAGGGGAGCCCTAGCCTTAGCCTAGGGGAGCCTAAAGCCTAGGGGTGCCCTAGCCTGAAGGCTAGGTGAGCCCTAGCCTTAGCCTAGGGGAGCCCTAGCCTAAAGCCTAGGGGTGCCCTAGCCTGAAGGCTAGGGGAGCCCTAGCCTTAGCCTAGGGGAGCCTAAAGCCTAGGGGTGCCCTAGCCTGAAGGCTAGGGGAGCCCTAGCCTTAGCCTAGGGGAGCCTAAAGCCTAGGGGTGCCCTAGCCTGAAGGCTAGGGGAGCCCTAGCCTTAGCCTAGGGGAGCCCTAGCCTAAAGCCTAGGGGTGCCCTAGCCTGAAGGCTAGGGGAGCCCTAGCCTTAGCCTAGGGGAGCCTAAAGCCTAGGGGTGCCCTAGCCTGAAGGCTAGGGGAGCCCTAGCCTTAGCCTAGGGGAGCCCTAGCCTAAAGCCTAGGGGAGCCCTAGCCTGAAGGCTAGGGGAGCCCTAGCCTTAGCCTAGGGGAGCCCTAGCCTAAAGCCTAGGGGAGCCCTAGCCTGAAGGCTAGGGGAGCCCTAGCCTTAGCCTAGGGGAGCCTAAAGCCTAGGGGAGCCCTAGCCTGAAGGCTAGGGGAGCCCTAGCCTTAGCCTAGGGGAGCCTAAAGCCTAGGGGAGCCCTAGTCTGAAGGCTAGGGGAGCCCTAGCCTTAGCCTAGGGGAGCCTAAAGCCTAGGGGAGCCCTAGCCTGAAGGCTAGGGGAGCCCTAGCCTTAGCCTAGGGGAGCCTAAAGCCTAGGGGAGCCCTAGCCTGAAGGCTAGGGGAGCCCTAGCCTTAGCCTAGGGGAGCCTAAAGCCTAGGGGAGCCCTAGCCTGAAGGCTAGGGGAGCCCTAGCCTTAGCCTAGGGGAGCCTAAAGCCTAGGGGAGCCCTAGCCTGAAGGCTAGGGGAGCCCTAGCCTTAGCCTAGGGGAGCCTAAAGCCTAGGGGAGCCCTAGCCTGAAGGCTAGGGGAGCCCTAGCCTTAGCCTAGGGGAGCCTAAAGCCTAGGGAGCCCTAGCCTGAAGGCTAGGGGAGCCCTAGCCTTAGCCTAGGGGAGCCTAAAGCCTAGGGGAGCCCTAGCCTGAAGGCTAGGGGAGCCCTAGCCTTAGCCTAGGGGAGCCTAAAGCCTAGGGGAGCCCTAGCCTGAAGGCTAGGGGAGCCCTAGCCTTAGCCTAGGGGAGCCTAAAGCCTAGGGGAGCCCTAGCCTGAAGGCTAGGGGAGCCCTAGCCTTAGCCTAGGGGAGCCCTAGCCTAAAGCCTAGGGGTGCCCTAGCCTGAAGGCTAGGGGAGCCCTAGCCTTAGCCTAGGGGAGCCTAAAGCCTAGGGGAGCCCTAGCCTGAAGGCTAGGGGAGCCCTAGCCTTAGCCTAGGGGAGCCTAAAGCCTAGGGGAGCCCTAGCCTGAAGGCTAGGGGAGCCCTAGCCTTAGCCTAGGGGAGCCTAAAGCCTAGGGGAGCCCTAGCCTGAAGGCTAGGGGAGCCCTAGCCTTAGCCTAGGGGAGCCTAAAGCCTAGGGGTGCCCTAGCCTGAAGGCTAGGGGAGCCCTAGCCTTAGCCTAGGGGAGCCTAAAGCCTAGGGGTGCCCTAGCCTGAAGGCTAGGGGAGCCCTAGCCTGAAGGCTAGGGGAGCCCTAGCCTTAGCCTAGGGGAGCCTAAAGCCTAGGGGAGCCCTAGCCTGAAGGCTAGGGGAGCCCTAGCCTTAGCCTAGGGGAGCCTAAAGCCTAGGGGAGCCCTAGCCTGAAGGCTAGGGGAGCCCTAGCCTTAGCCTAGGGGAGCCTAAAGCCTAGGGGAGCCCTAGCCTGAAGGCTAGGGGAGCCCTAGCCTTAGCCTAGGGGAGCCCTAGCCTAAAGCCTAGGGGTGCCCTAGCCTGAAGGCTAGGGGAGCCCTAGCCTTAGCCTAGGGGAGCCCTAGCCTAAAGCCTAGGGGTGCCCTAGCCTGAAGGCTAGGGGAGCCCTAGCCTTAGCCTAGGGGAGCCCTAGCCTAAAGCCTAGGGGTGCCCTAGCCTGAAGGCTAGGGGAGCCCTAGCCTTAGCCTAGGGGAGCCCTAGCCTAAAGCCTAGGGGTGCCCTAGCCTGAAGGCTAGGGGAGCCCTAGCCTTAGCCTAGGGGAGCCCTAGCCTAAAGCCTAGGGGTGCCCTAGCCTGAAGGCTAGGGGAGCCCTAGCCTTAGCCTAGGGGAGCCCTAGCCTAAAGCCTAGGGGTGCCCTAGCCTGAAGGCTAGGGGAGCCCTAGCCTTAGCCTAGGGGAGCCCTAGCCTAAAGCCTAGGGGTGCCCTAGCCTGAAGGCTAGGGGAGCCCTAGCCTTAGCCTAGGGGAGCCTAAAGCCTAGGGGTGCCCTAGCCTGAAGGCTAGGGGAGCCCTAGCCTTAGCCTAGGGGAGCCCTAGCCTAAAGCCTAGGGGTGCCCTAGCCTGAAGGCTAGGGGAGCCCTAGCCTTTAGCCTAGGGGAGCCTAAAGCCTAGGGGTGCCCTAGCCTGAAGGCTAGGGGAGCCCTAGCCTTAGCCTAGGGGAGCCCTAGCCTAAAGCCTAGGGGTGCCCTAGCCTGAAGGCTAGGGGAGCCCTAGCCTTAGCCTAGGGGAGCCTAAAGCCTAGGGGTGCCCTAGCCTGAAGGCTAGGGGAGCCCTAGCCTTAGCCTAGGGGAGCCCTAGCCTAAAGCCTAGGGGTGCCCTAGCCTGAAGGCTAGGGGAGCCCTAGCCTTAGCCTAGGGGAGCCTAAAGCCTAGGGGTGCCCTAGCCTGAAGGCTAGGGGAGCCCTAGCCTTAGCCTAGGGGAGCCCTAGCCTAAAGCCTAGGGGTGCCCTAGCCTGAAGGCTAGGGGAGCCCTAGCCTTAGCCTAGGGGAGCCTAAAGCCTAGGGGTGCCCTAGCCTGAAGGCTAGGGGAGCCCTAGCCTTAGCCTAGGGGAGCCCTAGCCTAAAGCCTAGGGGTGCCCTAGCCTGAAGGCTAGGGGAGCCCTAGCCTTAGCCTAGGGGAGCCTAAAGCCTAGGGGTGCCCTAGCCTGAAGGCTAGGGGAGCCCTAGCCTTAGCCTAGGGGAGCCCTAGCCTAAAGCCTAGGGGTGCCCTAGCCTGAAGGCTAGGGGAGCCCTAGCCTTAGCCTAGGGGAGCCTAAAGCCTAGGGGTGCCCTAGCCTGAAGGCTAGGGGAGCCCTAGCCTTAGCCTAGGGGAGCCCTAGCCTAAAGCCTAGGGGTGCCCTAGCCTGAAGGCTAGGGGAGCCCTAGCCTTAGCCTAGGGGAGCCTAAAGCCTAGGGGTGCCCTAGCCTGAAGGCTAGGGGAGCCCTAGCCTTAGCCTAGGGGAGCCCTAGCCTAAAGCCTAGGGGTGCCCTAGCCTGAAGGCTAGGGGAGCCCTAGCCTTAGCCTAGGGGAGCCTAAAGCCTAGGGGTGCCCTAGCCTGAAGGCTAGGGGAGCCCTAGCCTTAGCCTAGGGGAGCCCTAGCCTAAAGCCTAGGGGTGCCCTAGCCTGAAGGCTAGGGGAGCCCTAGCCTTAGCCTAGGGGAGCCTAAAGCCTAGGGGTGCCCTAGCCTGAAGGCTAGGGGAGCCCTAGCCTTAGCCTAGGGGAGCCTAAAGCCTAGGGGTGCCCTAGCCTGAAGGCTAGGGGAGCCCTAGCCTTAGCCTAGGGGAGCCCTAGCCTAAAGCCTAGGGGTGCCCTAGCCTGAAGGCTAGGGGAGCCCTAGCCTTAGCCTAGGGGAGCCTAAAGCCTAGGGGTGCCCTAGCCTGAAGGCTAGGGGAGCCCTAGCCTTAGCCTAGGGGAGCCCTAGCCTAAAGCCTAGGGGTGCCCTAGCCTTAGCCTAGGGGAGCCTAAAGCCTAGGTTTGCCCTAGCCTGAAGGCTAGGGGAGCCCTAGCCTTAGCCTAGGGGAGCCCTACTAAAGCCTAGGGGAGCCCTAGCCTGAAGGCTAGGGGAGCCCTAGCCTTAGCCTAGGGGAGCCCTAGCCTAAAGCCTAGGGGAGCCCTAGCCTGAAGGCTAGGGGAGCCCTAGCCTTAGCCTAGGGGAGCCTAAAGCCTAGGGGAGCCCTAGCCTGAAGGCTAGGGGAGCCCTAGCCTTAGCCTAGGGGAGCCTAAAGCCTAGGGGAGCCCTAGCCTGAAGGCTAGGGGAGCCCTAGCCTTAGCCTAGGGGAGCCTAAAGCCTAGGGGAGCCCTAGCCTGAAGGCTAGGGGAGCCCTAGGCTTAGCCTAGGGGAGCCTAAAGCCTAGGGGAGCCCTAGCCTGAAGGCTAGGGGAGCCCTAGCCTTAGCCTAGGGGAGCCTAAAGCCTAGGGGAGCCCTAGCCTGAAGGCTAGGGGAGCCCTAGCCTTAGCCTAGGGGAGCCTAAAGCCTAGGGGAGCCCTAGCCTGAAGGCTAGGGGAGCCCTAGCCTTAGCCTAGGGGAGCCTAAAGCCTAGGGGAGCCCTAGCCTGAAGGCTAGGGGAGCCCTAGCCTTAGCCTAGGGGAGCCTAAAGCCTAGGGGAGCCCTAGCCTGAAGGCTAGGGGAGCCCTAGCCTTAGCCTAGGGGAGCCTAAAGCCTAGGGGAGCCCTAGCCTGAAGGCTAGGGGAGCCCTAGCCTTAGCCTAGGGGAGCCTAAAGCCTAGGGGAGCCCTAGCCTGAAGGCTAGGGGAGCCCTAGCCTTAGCCTAGGGGAGCCTAAAGCCTAGGGGAGCCCTAGCCTGAAGGCTAGGGGAGCCCTAGCCTTAGCCTAGGGGAGCCTAAAGCCTAGGGGAGCCCTAGCCTGAAGGCTAGGGGAGCCCTAGCCTTAGCCTAGGGGAGCCTAAAGCCTAGGGGAGCCCTAGCCTGAAGGCTAGGGGAGCCCTAGCCTTAGCCTAGGGGAGCCTAAAGCCTAGGGGAGCCCTAGCCTGAAGGCTAGGGGAGCCCTAGCCTTAGCCTAGGGGAGCCTAAAGCCTAGGGGAGCCCTAGCCTGAAGGCTAGGGGAGCCCTAGCCTTAGCCTAGGGGAGCCTAAAGCCTAGGGGAGCCCTAGCCTGAAGGCTAGGGGAGCCCTAGCCTTAGCCTAGGGGAGCCTAAAGCCTAGGGGAGCCCTAGCCTGAAGGCTAGGGGAGCCCTAGCCTTAGCCTAGGGGAGCCTAAAGCCTAGGGGAGCCCTAGCCTGAAGGCTAGGGGAGCCCTAGCCTTAGCCTAGGGGAGCCTAAAGCCTAGGGGAGCCCTAGCCTGAAGGCTAGGGGAGCCCTAGCCTTAGCCTAGGGGAGCCTAAAGCCTAGGGGAGCCCTAGCCTGAAGGCTAGGGGAGCCCTAGCCTTAGCCTAGGGGAGCCTAAAGCCTAGGGGTGCCCTAGCCTGAAGGCTAGGGGAGCCCTAGCCTTAGCTAGGGGAGCCTAAAGCCTAGGGGAGCCCTAGCCTGAAGGCTAGGGGAGCCCTAGCCTGAAGGCTAGGGGAGCCCTAGCCTTAGCCTAGGGGAGCCTAAAGCCTAGGGGAGCCCTAGCCTGAAGGCTAGGGGAGCCCTAGCCTTAGCCTAGGGGAGCCTAAAGCCTAGGGGAGCCCTAGCCTGAAGGCTAGGGGAGCCCTAGCCTTAGCCTAGGGGAGCCTAAAGCCTAGGGGAGCCCTAGCCTGAAGGCTAGGGGAGCCCTAGCCTTAGCCTAGGGGAGCCTAAAGCCTAGGGGAGCCCTAGCCTGAAGGCTAGGGGAGCCCTAGCCTTAGCCTAGGGGAGCCTAAAGCCTAGGGGAGCCCTAGCCTGAAGGCTAGGGGAGCCCTAGCCTTAGCCTAGGGGAGCCTAAAGCCTAGGGGAGCCCTAGCCTGAAGGCTAGGGGAGCCCTAGCCTTAGCCTAGGGGAGCCTAAAGCCTAGGGGAGCCCTAGCCTGAAGGCTAGGGGAGCCCTAGCCTTAGCCTAGGGGAGCCTAAAGCCTAGGGGAGCCCTAGCCTGAAGGCTTGGGGAGCCCTAGCCTTAGCCTAGGGGAGCCTAAAGCCTAGGGGAGCCCTAGCCTGAAGGCTTGGGGAGCCCTAGCCTTAGCCTAGGGGAGCCTAAAGCCTAGGGGAGCCCTAGCCTGAAGGCTTGGGGAGCCCTAGCCTTAGCCTAGGGGAGCCTAAAGCCTAGGGGAGCCCTAGCCTGAAGGCTTGGGGAGCCCTAGCCTTAGCCTAGGGGAGCCTAAAGCCTAGGGGAGCCCTAGCCTGAAGGCTTGGGGAGCCCTAGCCTTAGCCTAGGGGAGCCTAAAGCCTAGGGGAGCCCTAGCCTGAAGGCTAGGGGAGCCCTAGCCTTAGCCTAGGGGAGCCTAAAGCCTAGGGGAGCCCTAGCCTGAAGGCTAGGGGAGCCCTAGCCTTAGCCTAGGGGAGCCTAAAGCCTAGGGGAGCCCTAGCCTGAAGGCTAGGGGAGCCCTAGCCTTAGCCTAGGGGAGCCTAAAGCCTAGGGGAGCCCTAGCCTGAAGGCTAGGGGAGCCCTAGCCTTAGCCTAGGGGAGCCTAAAGCCTAGGGGAGCCCTAGCCTGAAGGCTAGGGGAGCCCTAGCCTTAGCCTAGGGGAGCCTAAAGCCTAGGGGAGCCCTAGCCTGAAGGCTAGGGGAGCCCTAGCCTTAGCCTAGGGGAGCCTAAAGCCTAGGGGAGCCCTAGCCTGAAGGCTAGGGGAGCCCTAGCCTTAGCCTAGGGGAGCCTAAAGCCTAGGGGAGCCCTAGCCTGAAGGCTAGGGGAGCCCTAGCCTTAGCCTAGGGGAGCCTAAAGCCTAGGGGAGCCCTAGCCTGAAGGCTAGGGGAGCCCTAGCCTTAGCCTAGGGGAGCCTAAAGCCTAGGGGAGCCCTAGCCTGAAGGCTAGGGGAGCCCTAGCCTTAGCCTAGGGGAGCCTAAAGCCTAGGGGAGCCCTAGCCTGAAGGCTAGGGGAGCCCTAGCCTTAGCCTAGGGGAGCCTAAAGCCTAGGGGAGCCCTAGCCTGAAGGCTAGGGGAGCCCTAGCCTTAGCCTAGGGGAGCCTAAAGCCTAGGGGAGCCCTAGCCTGAAGGCTAGGGGAGCCCTAGCCTTAGCCTAGGGGAGCCTAAAGCCTAGGGGAGCCCTAGCCTGAAGGCTAGGGGAGCCCTAGCCTTAGCCTAGGGGAGCCTAAAGCCTAGGGGAGCCCTAGCCTGAAGGCTAGGGGAGCCCTAGCCTTAGCCTAGGGGAGCCTAAAGCCTAGGGGAGCCCTAGCCTGAAGGCTAGGGGAGCCCTAGCCTTAGCCTAGGGGAGCCTAAAGCCTAGGGGAGCCCTAGCCTGAAGGCTAGGGGAGCCCTAGCCTTAGCCTAGGGGAGCCTAAAGCCTAGGGGAGCCCTAGCCTGAAGGCTAGGGGAGCCCTAGCCTTAGCCTAGGGGAGCCTAAAGCCTAGGGGAGCCCTAGCCTGAAGGCTAGGGGAGCCCTAGCCTTAGCCTAGGGGAGCCTAAAGCCTAGGGGAGCCCTAGCCTGAAGGCTAGGGGAGCCCTAGCCTTAGCCTAGGGGAGCCTAAAGCCTAGGGGAGCCCTAGCCTGAAGGCTAGGGGAGCCCTAGCCTTAGCCTAGGGGAGCCTAAAGCCTAGGGGAGCCCTAGCCTGAAGGCTAGGGGAGCCCTAGCCTTAGCCTAGGGGAGCCTAAAGCCTAGGGGAGCCCTAGCCTGAAGGCTAGGGGAGCCCTAGCCTTAGCCTAGGGGAGCCTAAAGCCTAGGGGAGCCCTAGCCTGAAGGCTAGGGGAGCCCTAGCCTTAGCCTAGGGGAGCCTAAAGCCTAGGGGAGCCCTAGCCTGAAGGCTAGGGGAGCCCTAGCCTTAGCCTAGGGGAGCCTAAAGCCTAGGGGAGCCCTAGCCTGAAGGCTAGGGGAGCCCTAGCCTTAGCCTAGGGGAGCCTAAAGCCTAGGGGAGCCCTAGCCTGAAGGCTAGGGGAGCCCTAGCCTTAGCCTAGGGGAGCCTAAAGCCTAGGGGAGCCCTAGCCTGAAGGCTAGGGGAGCCCTAGCCTTAGCCTAGGGGAGCCTAAAGCCTAGGGGAGCCCTAGCCTGAAGGCTAGGGGAGCCCTAGCCTTAGCCTAGGGGAGCCTAAAGCCTAGGGGTGCCCTAGCCTGAAGGCTAGGGGAGCCCTAGCCTTAGCCTAGGGGAGCCTAAAGCCTAGGGGTGCCCTAGCCTGAAGGCTAGGGGAGCCCTAGCCTTAGCCTAGGGGAGCCTAAAGCCTAGGGGTGCCCTAGCCTGAAGGCTAGGGGAGCCCTAGCCTTAGCCTAGGGGAGCCTAAAGCCTAGGGGTGCCCTAGCCTGAAGGCTAGGGGAGCCCTAGCCTTAGCCTAGGGGAGCCTAAAGCCTAGGGGTGCCCTAGCCTGAAGGCTAGGGGAGCCCTAGCCTTAGCCTAGGGGAGCCTAAAGCCTAGGGGTGCCCTAGCCTGAAGGCTAGGGGAGCCCTAGCCTTAGCCTAGGGGAGCCTAAAGCCTAGGGGTGCCCTAGCCTGAAGGCTAGGGGAGCCCTAGCCTTAGCCTAGGGGAGCCTAAAGCCTAGGGGTGCCCTAGCCTGAAGGCTAGGGGAGCCCTAGCCTTAGCCTAGGGGAGCCTAAAGCCTAGGGGTGCCCTAGCCTGAAGGCTAGGGGAGCCCTAGCCTTAGCCTAGGGGAGCCTAAAGCCTAGGGGTGCCCTAGCCTGAAGGCTAGGGGAGCCCTAGCCTTAGCCTAGGGGAGCCTAAAGCCTAGGGGTGCCCTAGCCTGAAGGCTAGGGGAGCCCTAGCCTTAGCCTAGGGGAGCCTAAAGCCTAGGGGTGCCCTAGCCTGAAGGCTAGGGGAGCCCTAGCCTTAGCCTAGGGGAGCCTAAAGCCTAGGGGTGCCCTAGCCTGAAGGCTAGGGGAGCCGTAGCCTTAGCCTAGGGGAGCCTAAAGCCTAGGGGTGCCCTAGCCTGAAGGCTAGGGGAGCCCTAGCCTTAGCCTAGGGGAGCCTAAAGCCTAGGGGTGCCCTAGCCTGAAGGCTAGGGGAGCCCTAGCCTTAGCCTAGGGGAGCCTAAAGCCTAGGGGTGCCCTAGCCTGAAGGCTAGGGGAGCCCTAGCCTTAGCCTAGGGGAGCCTAAAGCCTAGGGGTGCCCTAGCCTGAAGGCTAGGGGAGCCCTAGCCTTAGCCTAGGGGAGCCTAAAGCCTAGGGGTGCCCTAGCCTGAAGGCTAGGGGAGCCCTAGCCTTAGCCTAGGGGAGCCTAAAGCCTAGGGGTGCCCTAGCCTGAAGGCTAGGGGAGCCCTAGCCTTAGCCTAGGGGAGCCTAAAGCCTAGGGGTGCCCTAGCCTGAAGGCTAGGGGAGCCCTAGCCTTAGCCTAGGGGAGCCTAAAGCCTAGGGGTGCCCTAGCCTGAAGGCTAGGGGAGCCCTAGCCTTAGCCTAGGGGAGCCTAAAGCCTAGGGGTGCCCTAGCCTGAAGGCTAGGGGAGCCCTAGCCTTAGCCTAGGGGAGCCTAAAGCCTAGGGGTGCCCTAGCCTGAAGGCTAGGGGAGCCCTAGCCTTAGCCTAGGGGAGCCTAAAGCCTAGGGGTGCCCTAGCCTGAAGGCTAGGGGAGCCCTAGCCTTAGCCTAGGGGAGCCTAAAGCCTAGGGGTGCCCTAGCCTGAAGGCTAGGGGAGCCCTAGCCTTAGCCTAGGGGAGCCTAAAGCCTAGGGGTGCCCTAGCCTGAAGGCTAGGGGAGCCCTAGCCTTAGCCTAGGGGAGCCTAAAGCCTAGGGGTGCCCTAGCCTGAAGGCTAGGGGAGCCCTAGCCTTAGCCTAGGGGAGCCTAAAGCCTAGGGGTGCCCTAGCCTGAAGGCTAGGGGAGCCCTAGCCTTAGCCTAGGGGAGCCTAAAGCCTAGGGGTGCCCTAGCCTGAAGGCTAGGGGAGCCCTAGCCTTAGCCTAGGGGAGCCTAAAGCCTAGGGGTGCCCTAGCCTGAAGGCTAGGGGAGCCCTAGCCTTAGCCTAGGGGAGCCTAAAGCCTAGGGGTGCCCTAGCCTGAAGGCTAGGGGAGCCCTAGCCTTAGCCTAGGGGAGCCTAAAGCCTAGGGGAGCCCTAGCCTTAGCCTAGGGGAGCCTAAAGCCTAGGGGAGCCCTAGCCTTAGCCTAGGGGAGCCTAAAGCCTAGGGGAGCCCTAGCCTTAGCCTAGGGGAGCCTAAAGCCTAGGGGAGCCCTAGCCTTAGCCTAGGGGAGCCTAAAGCCTAGGGGAGCCCTAGCCTTAGCCTAGGGGAGCCTAAAGCCTAGGGGAGCCCTAGCCTTAGCCTAGGGGAGCCTAAAGCCTAGGGGTGCCCTAGCCTGAAGGCTAGGGGAGCCCTAGCCTTAGCCTAGGGGAGCCTGAAGCCTAGGGGAGCCCTAGCCTTAGCCTAGGGGAGCCTGAAGCCTAGGGGAGCCCTAGCCTTAGCCTAGGGGAGCCTGAAGCCTAGGGGAGCCCTAGCCTTAGCCTAGGGGAGCCTGAAGCCTAGGTGAGCCCTAGCCTTAGCCTAGGGGAGCCTGAAGCCTAGGGGAGCCCTAGCCTTAGCCTAGGGGAGCCTGAAGCCTAGGGGAGCCCTAGCCTTAGCCTAGGGGAGCCTGAAGGCTAGGGGAGCCCTAGCCTTAGCCTAGGGGAGCCTAAAGCCTAGGGGTGCCCTAGCCTGAAGGCTAGGGGAGCCCTAGCCTTAGCCTAGGGGAGGGGAGCCTAAAGCCTAGGGGTGCCCTAGCCTGAAGGCTAGGGGAGCCCTAGCCTTAGCCTAGGGGAGGGGAGCCTAAAGCCTAGGGGTGCCCTAGCCTGAAGGCTAGGGGAGCCCTAGCCTTAGCCTAGGGGAGGGGAGCCTAAAGCCTAGGGGTGCCCTAGCCTGAAGGCTAGGGGAGCCCTAGCCTTAGCCTAGGGGAGGGGAGCCTAAAGCCTAGGGGTGCCCTAGCCTGAAGGCTAGGGGAGCCCTAGCCTTAGCCTAGGGGAGGGGAGCCTAAAGCCTAGGGGTGCCCTAGCCTGAAGGCTAGGGGAGCCCTAGCCTTAGCCTAGGGGAGGGGAGCCTAAAGCCTAGGGGTGCCCTAGCCTGAAGGCTAGGGGAGCCCTAGCCTTAGCCTAGGGGAGGGGAGCCTAAAGCCTAGGGGTGCCCTAGCCTGAAGGCTAGGGGAGCCCTAGCCTTAGCCTAGGGGAGGGGAGCCTAAAGCCTAGGGGTGCCCTAGCCTGAAGGCTAGGGGAGCCCTAGCCTTAGCCTAGGGGAGGGGAGCCTAAAGCCTAGGGGTGCCCTAGCCTGAAGGCTAGGGGAGCCCTAGCCTTAGCCTAGGGGAGGGGAGCCTAAAGCCTAGGGGTGCCCTAGCCTGAAGGCTAGGGGAGCCCTAGCCTTAGCCTAGGGGAGGGGAGCCTAAAGCCTAGGGGTGCCCTAGCCTGAAGGCTAGGGGAGCCCTAGCCTTAGCCTAGGGGAGGGGAGCCTAAAGCCTAGGGGTGCCCTAGCCTGAAGGCTAGGGGAGCCCTAGCCTTAGCCTAGGGGAGGGGAGCCTAAAGCCTAGGGGTGCCCTAGCCTGAAGGCTAGGGGAGCCCTAGCCTTAGCCTAGGGGAGGGGAGCCTAAAGCCTAGGGGTGCCCTAGCCTGAAGGCTAGGGGAGCCCTAGCCTTAGCCTAGGGGAGGGGAGCCTAAAGCCTAGGGGTGCCCTAGCCTGAAGGCTAGGGGAGCCCTAGCCTTAGCCTAGGGGAGGGGAGCCTAAAGCCTAGGGGTGCCCTAGCCTGAAGGCTAGGGGAGCCCTAGCCTTAGCCTAGGGGAGGGGAGCCTAAAGCCTAGGGGTGCCCTAGCCTGAAGGCTAGGGGAGCCCTAGCCTTAGCCTAGGGGAGGGGAGCCTAAAGCCTAGGGGTGCCCTAGCCTGAAGGCTAGGGGAGCCCTAGCCTTAGCCTAGGGGAGGGGAGCCTAAAGCCTAGGGGTGCCCTAGCCTGAAGGCTAGGGGAGCCCTAGCCTTAGCCTAGGGGAGGGGAGCCTAAAGCCTAGGGGTGCCCTAGCCTGAAGGCTAGGGGAGCCCTAGCCTTAGCCTAGGGGAGGGGAGCCTAAAGCCTAGGGGTGCCCTAGCCTGAAGGCTAGGGGAGCCCTAGCCTTAGCCTAGGGGAGGGGAGCCTAAAGCCTAGGGGTGCCCTAGCCTGAAGGCTAGGGGAGCCCTAGCCTTAGCCTAGGGGAGGGGAGCCTAAAGCCTAGGGGTGCCCTAGCCTGAAGGCTAGGGGAGCCCTAGCCTTAGCCTAGGGGAGGGGAGCCTAAAGCCTAGGGGTGCCCTAGCCTGAAGGCTTGGGGAGCCCTAGCCTTAGCCTAGGGGAGGGGAGCCTAAAGCCTAGGGGTGCCCTAGCCTGAAGGCTAGGGGAGCCCTAGCCTTAGCCTAGGGGAGGGGAGCCTAAAGCCTAGGGGTGCCCTAGCCTGAAGACTAGGGGAGCCCTAGCCTTAGCCTAGGGGAGGGGAGCCTAAAGCCTAGGGGTGCCCTAGCCTGAAGGCTAGGTGAGCCCTAGCCTTAGCCTAGGGGAGGGGAGCCTAAAGCCTAGGGGTGGCCTAGCCTGAAGGCTAGGGGAGCCCTAGCCTTAGCCTAGGGGAGCCTAAAGCCTAGGGGAGCCCTAGCCTGAAGGCTAGGGGAGCCCTAGCCTTAGCCTAGGGGAGCCTAAAGCCTAGGGGAGCCCTAGCCTGAAGGCTAGGGGAGCCCTAGCCTTAGCCTAGGGGAGCCTAAAGCCTAGGGGAGCCCTAGCCTGAAGGCTAGGGGAGCCCTAGCCTTAGCCTAGGGGAGCCTAAAGCCTAGGGGAGCCCTAGCCTGAAGGCTAGGGGAGCCCTAGCCTTAGCCTAGGGGAGCCTAAAGCCTAGGGGAGCCCTAGCCTGAAGGCTAGGGGAGCCCTAGCCTTAGCCTAGGGGAGCCTAAAGCCTAGGGGAGCCCTAGCCTGAAGGCTAGGGGAGCCCTAGCCTTAGCCTAGGGGAGCCTAAAGCCTAGGGGAGCCCTAGCCTGAAGGCTAGGGGAGCCCTAGCCTTAGCCTAGGGGAGCCTAAAGCCTAGGGGAGCCCTAGCCTGAAGGCTAGGGGAGCCCTAGCCTTAGCCTAGGGGAGCCTAAAGCCTAGGGGAGCCCTAGCCTGAAGGCTAGGGGAGCCCTAGCCTTAGCCTAGGGGAGCCTAAAGCCTAGGGGAGCCCTAGCCTGAAGGCTAGGGGAGCCCTAGCCTTAGCCTAGGGGAGCCTAAAGCCTAGGGGAGCCCTAGCCTGAAGGCTAGGGGAGCCCTAGCCTTAGCCTAGGGGAGCCTAAAGCCTAGGGGAGCCCTAGCCTGAAGGCTAGGGGAGCCCTAGCCTTAGCCTAGGGGAGCCTAAAGCCTAGGGGAGCCCTAGCCTGAAGGCTAGGGGAGCCCTAGCCTTAGCCTAGGGGAGCCTAAAGCCTAGGGGAGCCCTAGCCTGAAGGCTAGGGGAGCCCTAGCCTTAGCCTAGGGGAGCCTAAAGCCTAGGGGAGCCCTAGCCTGAAGGCTAGGGGAGCCCTAGCCTTAGCCTAGGGGAGCCTAAAGCCTAGGGGAGCCCTAGCCTGAAGGCTAGGGGAGCCCTAGCCTTAGCCTAGGGGAGCCTAAAGCCTAGGGGAGCCCTAGCCTGAAGGCTAGGGGAGCCCTAGCCTTAGCCTAGGGGAGCCTAAAGCCCAGGGGAGCCCTAGCCTGAAGGCTAGGGGAGCCCTAGCCTTAGCCTAGGGGAGCCTAAAGCCTAGGGGAGCCCTAGCCTGAAGGCTAGGGGAGCCCTAGCCTTAGCCTAGGGGAGCCTAAAGCCTAGGGGAGCCCTAGCCTGAAGGCTAGGGGAGCCCTAGCCTTAGCCTAGGGGAGCCTAAAGCCTAGGGGAGCCCTAGCCTGAAGGCTAGGGGAGCCCTAGCCTTAGCCTAGGGGAGCCTAAAGCCTAGGGGTGCCCTAGCCTGAAGGCTAGGGGAGCCCTAGCCTTAGCCTAGGGGAGCCTAAAGCCTAGGGGTGCCCTAGCCTGAAGGCTAGGGGAGCCCTAGCCTGAAGGCTAGGGGAGCCCTAGCCTTAGCCTAGGGGAGCCTAAAGCCTAGGGGAGCCCTAGCCTGAAGGCTAGGGGAGCCCTAGCCTTAGCCTAGGGGAGCCTAAAGCCTAGGGGAGCCCTAGCCTGAAGGCTAGGGGAGCCCTAGCCTTAGCCTAGGGGAGCCTAAAGCCTAGGGGAGCCCTAGCCTGAAGGCTAGGGGAGCCCTAGCCTTAGCCTAGGGGAGCCTAAAGCCTAGGGGAGCCCTAGCCTGAAGGCTAGGGGAGCCCTAGCCTTAGCCTAGGGGAGCCTAAAGCCTAGGGGAGCCCTAGCCTGAAGGCTAGGGGAGCCCTAGCCTTAGCCTAGGGGAGCCTAAAGCCTAGGGGAGCCCTAGCCTGAAGGCTAGGGGAGCCCTAGCCTTAGCCTAGGGGAGCCTAAAGCCTAGGGGAGCCCTAGCCTGAAGGCTAGGGGAGCCCTAGCCTTAGCCTAGGGGAGCCTAAAGCCTAGGGGAGCCCTAGCCTGAAGGCTAGGGGAGCCCTAGCCTTAGCCTAGGGGAGCCTAAAGCCTAGGGGAGCCCTAGCCTGAAGGCTAGGGGAGCCCTAGCCTTAGCCTAGGGGAGCCTAAAGCCTAGGGGAGCCCTAGCCTGAAGGCTAGGGGAGCCCTAGCCTTAGCCTAGGGGAGCCTAAAGCCTAGGGGAGCCCTAGCCTGAAGGCTAGGGGAGCCCTAGCCTTAGCCTAGGGGAGCCTAAAGCCTAGGGGAGCCCTAGCCTGAAGGCTAGGGGAGCCCTAGCCTTAGCCTAGGGGAGCCTAAAGCCTAGGGGAGCCCTAGCCTGAAGGCTAGGGGAGCCCTAGCCTTAGCCTAGGGGAGCCTAAAGCCTAGGGGAGCCCTAGCCTGAAGGCTTGGGGAGCCCTAGCCTTAGCCTAGGGGAGCCTAAAGCCTAGGGGAGCCCTAGCCTGAAGGCTTGGGGAGCCCTAGCCTTAGCCTAGGGGAGCCTAAAGCCTAGGGGAGCCCTAGCCTGAAGGCTTGGGGAGCCCTAGCCTTAGCCTAGGGGAGCCTAAAGCCTAGGGGAGCCCTAGCCTGAAGGCTTGGGGAGCCCTAGCCTTAGCCTAGGGGAGCCTAAAGCCTAGGGGAGCCCTAGCCTGAAGGCTTGGGGAGCCCTAGCCTTAGCCTAGGGGAGCCTAAAGCCTAGGGGAGCCCTAGCCTGAAGGCTTGGGGAGCCCTAGCCTTAGCCTAGGGGAGCCTAAAGCCTAGGGGAGCCCTAGCCTGAAGGCTTGGGGAGCCCTAGCCTTAGCCTAGGGGAGCCTAAAGCCTAGGGGAGCCCTAGCCTGAAGGCTTGGGGAGCCCTAGCCTTAGCCTAGGGGAGCCTAAAGCCTAGGGGAGCCCTAGCCTGAAGGCTAGGGGAGCCCTAGCCTTAGCCTAGGGGAGCCTAAAGCCTAGGGGAGCCCTAGCCTGAAGGCTAGGGGAGCCCTAGCCTTAGCCTAGGGGAGCCTAAAGCCTAGGGGAGCCCTAGCCTGAAGGCTAGGGGAGCCCTAGCCTTAGCCTAGGGGAGCCTAAAGCCTAGGGGAGCCCTAGCCTGAAGGCTAGGGGAGCCCTAGCCTTAGCCTAGGGGAGCCTAAAGCCTAGGGGAGCCCTAGCCTGAAGGCTAGGGGAGCCCTAGCCTTAGCCTAGGGGAGCCTAAAGCCTAGGGGAGCCCTAGCCTGAAGGCTAGGGGAGCCCTAGCCTTAGCCTAGGGGAGCCTAAAGCCTAGGGGAGCCCTAGCCTGAAGGCTAGGGGAGCCCTAGCCTTAGCCTAGGGGAGCCTAAAGCCTAGGGGAGCCCTAGCCTGAAGGCTAGGGGAGCCCTAGCCTTAGCCTAGGGGAGCCTAAAGCCTAGGGGAGCCCTAGCCTGAAGGCTAGGGGAGCCCTAGCCTTAGCCTAGGGGAGCCTAAAGCCTAGGGGAGCCCTAGCCTGAAGGCTAGGGGAGCCCTAGCCTTAGCCTAGGGGAGCCTAAAGCCTAGGGGAGCCCTAGCCTGAAGGCTAGGGGAGCCCTAGCCTTAGCCTAGGGGAGCCTAAAGCCTAGGGGAGCCCTAGCCTGAAGGCTAGGGGAGCCCTAGCCTTAGCCTAGGGGAGCCTAAAGCCTAGGGGAGCCCTAGCCTGAAGGCTAGGGGAGCCCTAGCCTTAGCCTAGGGGAGCCTAAAGCCTAGGGGAGCCCTAGCCTGAAGGCTAGGGGAGCCCTAGCCTTAGCCTAGGGGAGCCTAAAGCCTAGGGGAGCCCTAGCCTGAAGGCTAGGGGAGCCCTAGCCTTAGCCTAGGGGAGCCTAAAGCCTAGGGGAGCCCTAGCCTGAAGGCTAGGGGAGCCCTAGCCTTAGCCTAGGGGAGCCTAAAGCCTAGGGGAGCCCTAGCCTGAAGGCTAGGGGAGCCCTAGCCTTAGCCTAGGGGAGCCTAAAGCCTAGGGGAGCCCTAGCCTGAAGGCTAGGGGAGCCCTAGCCTTAGCCTAGGGGAGCCTAAAGCCTAGGGGAGCCCTAGCCTGAAGGCTAGGGGAGCCCTAGCCTTAGCCTAGGGGAGCCTAAAGCCTAGGGGAGCCCTAGCCTGAAGGCTAGGGGAGCCCTAGCCTTAGCCTAGGGGAGCCTAAAGCCTAGGGGAGCCCTAGCCTGAAGGCTAGGGGAGCCCTAGCCTTAGCCTAGGGGAGCCTAAAGCCTAGGGGAGCCCTAGCCTGAAGGCTAGGGGAGCCCTAGCCTTAGCCTAGGGGAGCCTAAAGCCTAGGGGAGCCCTAGCCTGAAGGCTAGGGGAGCCCTAGCCTTAGCCTAGGGGAGCCTAAAGCCTAGGGGAGCCCTAGCCTGAAGGCTAGGGGAGCCCTAGCCTTAGCCTAGGGGAGCCTAAAGCCTAGGGGAGCCCTAGCCTGAAGGCTAGGGGAGCCCTAGCCTTAGCCTAGGGGAGCCTAAAGCCTAGGGGAGCCCTAGCCTGAAGGCTAGGGGAGCCCTAGCCTTAGCCTAGGGGAGCCTAAAGCCTAGGGGAGCCCTAGCCTGAAGGCTAGGGGAGCCCTAGCCTTAGCCTAGGGGAGCCTAAAGCCTAGGGGTGCCCTAGCCTGAAGGCTAGGGGAGCCCTAGCCTTAGCCTAGGGGAGCCTAAAGCCTAGGGGTGCCCTAGCCTGAAGGCTAGGGGAGCCCTAGCCTTAGCCTAGGGGAGCCTAAAGCCTAGGGGTGCCCTAGCCTGAAGGCTAGGGGAGCCCTAGCCTTAGCCTAGGGGAGCCTAAAGCCTAGGGGTGCCCTAGCCTGAAGGCTAGGGGAGCCCTAGCCTTAGCCTAGGGGAGCCTAAAGCCTAGGGGTGCCCTAGCCTGAAGGCTAGGGGAGCCCTAGCCTTAGCCTAGGGGAGCCTAAAGCCTAGGGGTGCCCTAGCCTGAAGGCTAGGGGAGCCCTAGCCTTAGCCTAGGGGAGCCTAAAGCCTAGGGGTGCCCTAGCCTGAAGGCTAGGGGAGCCCTAGCCTTAGCCTAGGGGAGCCTAAAGCCTAGGGGTGCCCTAGCCTGAAGGCTAGGGGAGCCCTAGCCTTAGCCTAGGGGAGCCTAAAGCCTAGGGGTGCCCTAGCCTGAAGGCTAGGGGAGCCCTAGCCTTAGCCTAGGGGAGCCTAAAGCCTAGGGGTGCCCTAGCCTGAAGGCTAGGGGAGCCCTAGCCTTAGCCTAGGGGAGCCTAAAGCCTAGGGGTGCCCTAGCCTGAAGGCTAGGGGAGCCCTAGCCTTAGCCTAGGGGAGCCTAAAGCCTAGGGGTGCCCTAGCCTGAAGGCTAGGGGAGCCCTAGCCTTAGCGGAGCCTAAAGCCTAGGGGTGCCCTAGCCTGAAGGCTAGGGGAGCCCTAGCCTTAGCCTAGGGGAGCCTAAAGCCTAGGGGTGCCCTAGCCTGAAGGCTAGGGGAGCCCTAGCCTTAGCCTAGGGGAGCCTAAAGCCTAGGGGTGCCCTAGCCTGAAGGCTAGGGGAGCCCTAGCCTTAGCCTAGGGGAGCCTAAAGCCTAGGGGTGCCCTAGCCTGAAGGCTAGGGGAGCCCTAGCCTTAGCCTAGGGGAGCCTAAAGCCTAGGGGTGCCCTAGCCTGAAGGCTAGGGGAGCCCTAGCCTTAGCCTAGGGGAGCCTAAAGCCTAGGGGTGCCCTAGCCTGAAGGCTAGGGGAGCCCTAGCCTTAGCCTAGGGGAGCCTAAAGCCTAGGGGTGCCCTAGCCTGAAGGCTAGGGGAGCCCTAGCCTTAGCCTAGGGGAGCCTAAAGCCTAGGGGTGCCCTAGCCTGAAGGCTAGGGGAGCCCTAGCCTTAGCCTAGGGGAGCCTAAAGCCTAGGGGTGCCCTAGCCTGAAGGCTAGGGGAGCCCTAGCCTTAGCCTAGGGGAGCCTAAAGCCTAGGGGAGCCCTAGCCTTAGCCTAGGGGAGCCTAAAGCCTAGGGGAGCCCTAGCCTTAGCCTAGGGGAGCCTAAAGCCTAGGGGAGCCCTAGCCTTAGCCTAGGGGAGCCTAAAGCCTAGGGGAGCCCTAGCCTTAGCCTAGGGGAGCCTAAAGCCTAGGGGAGCCCTAGCCTTAGCCTAGGGGAGCCTAAAGCCTAGGGGAGCCCTAGCCTTAGCCTAGGGGAGCCTAAAGCCTAGGGGTGCCCTAGCCTGAAGGCTAGGGGAGCCCTAGCCTTAGCCTAGGGGAGCCTGAAGCCTAGGGGAGCCCTAGCCTTAGCCAAGGGGAGCCTGAAGCCTAGGGGAGCCCTAGCCTTAGCCTAGGGGAGCCTGAAGCCTAGGGGAGCCCTAGCCTTAGCCTAGGGGAGCCTGAAGCCTAGGGGAGCCCTAGCCTTAGCCTAGGGGAGCCTGAAGCCTAGGTGAGCCCTAGCCTTAGCCTAGGGGAGCCTGAAGCCTAGGGGAGCCCTAGCCTTAGCCTAGGGGAGCCTGAAGCCTAGGGGAGCCCTAGCCTTAGCCTAGGGAAGCCTGAAGGCTAGGGGAGCCCTAGCCTTAGCCTAGGGGAGCCTAAAGCCTAGGGGTGCCCTAGCCTGAAGGCTAGGGGAGCCCTAGCCTTAGCCTAGGGGAGGGGAGCCTAAAGCCTAGGGGTGCCCTAGCCTGAAGGCTAGGGGAGCCCTAGCCTTAGCCTAGGGGAGGGGAGCCTAAAGCCTAGGGGTGCCCTAGCCTGAAGGCTAGGGGAGCCCTAGCCTTAGCCTAGGGGAGGGGAGCCTAAAGCCTAGGGGTGCCCTAGCCTGAAGGCTAGGGGAGCCCTAGCCTTAGCCTAGGGGAGGGGAGCCTAAAGCCTAGGGGTGCCCTAGCCTGAAGGCTAGGGGAGCCCTAGCCTTAGCCTAGGGGAGGGGAGCCTAAAGCCTAGGGGTGCCCTAGCCTGAAGGCTAGGGGAGCCCTAGCCTTAGCCTAGGGGAGGGGAGCCTAAAGCCTAGGGGTGCCCTAGCCTGAAGGCTAGGGGAGCCCTAGCCTTAGCCTAGGGGAGGGGAGCCTAAAGCCTAGGGGTGCCCTAGCCTTAGCCTAGGGGAGGGGAGCCTAAAGCCTAGGGGTGCCCTAGCCTGAAGGCTAGGGGAGCCCTAGCCTTAGCCTAGGGGAGGGGAGCCTAAAGCCTAGGGGTGCCCTAGCCTGAAGGCTAGGGGAGCCCTAGCCTTAGCCTAGGGGAGGGGAGCCTAAAGCCTAGGGGTGCCCTAGCCTGAAGGCTAGGGGAGCCCTAGCCTTAGCCTAGGGGAGGGGAGCCTAAAGCCTAGGGGTGCCCTAGCCTGAAGGCTAGGGGAGCCCTAGCCTTAGCCTAGGGGAGGGGAGCCTAAAGCCTAGGGGTGCCCTAGCCTGAAGGCTAGGGGAGCCCTAGCCTTAGCCTAGGGGAGGGGAGCCTAAAGCCTAGGGGTGCCCTAGCCTGAAGGCTAGGGGAGCCCTAGCCTTAGCCTAGGGGAGGGGAGCCTAAAGCCTAGGGGTGCCCTAGCCTGAAGGCTAGGGGAGCCCTAGCCTTAGCCTAGGGGAGGGGAGCCTAAAGCCTAGGGGTGCCCTAGCCTGAAGGCTAGGGGAGCCCTAGCCTTAGCCTAGGGGAGGGGAGCCTAAAGCCTAGGGGTGCCCTAGCCTGAAGGCTAGGGGAGCCCTAGCCTTAGCCTAGGGGAGGGGAGCCTAAAGCCTAGGGGTGCCCTAGCCTGAAGGCTAGGGGAGCCCTAGCCTTAGCCTAGGGGAGGGGAGCCTAAAGCCTAGGGGTGCCCTAGCCTGAAGGCTAGGGGAGCCCTAGCCTTAGCCTAGGGGAGGGGAGCCTAAAGCCTAGGGGTGCCCTAGCCTGAAGGCTAGGGGAGCCCTAGCCTTAGCCTAGGGGAGGGGAGCCTAAAGCCTAGGGGTGCCCTAGCCTGAAGGCTAGGGGAGCCCTAGCCTTAGCCTAGGGGAGGGGAGCCTAAAGCCTAGGGGTGCCCTAGCCTGAAGGCTAGGGGAGCCCTAGCCTTAGCCTAGGGGAGGGGAGCCTAAAGCCTAGGGGTGCCCTAGCCTGAAGGCTAGGGGAGCCCTAGCCTTAGCCTAGGGGAGGGGAGCCTAAAGCCTAGGGGTGCCCTAGCCTGAAGGCTAGGGGAGCCCTAGCCTTAGCCTAGGGGAGGGGAGCCTAAAGCCTAGGGGTGCCCTAGCCTGAAGGCTAGGGGAGCCCTAGCCTTAGCCTAGGGGAGGGGAGCCTAAAGCCTAGGGGTGGCCTAGCCTGAAGGCTAGGGGAGCCCTAGCCTTAGCCTAGGGGAGGGGAGCCTAAAGCCTAGGGGTGGCCTAGCCTGAAGGCTAGGGGAGCCCTAGCCTTAGCCTAGGGGAGGGGAGCCTAAAGCCTAGGGGTGGCCTAGCCTGAAGGCTAGGGGAGCCCTAGCCTTAGCCTAGGGGAGGGGAGCCTAAAGCCTAGGGGTGGCCTAGCCTGAAGGCTAGGGGAGCCCTAGCCTTAGCCTAGGGGAGGGGAGCCTAAAGCCTAGGGGTGGCCTAGCCTGAAGGCTAGGGGAGCCCTAGCCTTAGCCTAGGGGAGGGGAGCCTAAAGCCTAGGGGTGCCCTAGCCTGAAGGCTAGGGGAGCCCTAGCCTTAGCCTAGGGGAGGGGAGCCTAAAGCCTAGGGGTGCCCTAGCCTGAAGGCTAGGGGAGCCCTAGCCTTAGCCTAGGGGAGGGGAGCCTAAAGCCTAGGGGTGGCCTAGCCTGAAGGCTAGGGGAGCCCTAGCCTTAGCCTAGGGGAGGGGAGCCTAAAGCCTAGGGGTGGCCTAGCCTGAAGGCTAGGGGAGCCCTAGCCTTAGCCTAGGGGAGGGGAGCCTAAAGCCTAGGGGTGGCCTAGCCTGAAGGCTAGGGGAGCCCTAGCCTTAGCCTAGGGGAGGGGAGCCTAAAGCCTAGGGGTGGCCTAGCCTGAAGGCTAGGGGAGCCCTAGCCTTAGCCTAGGGGAGGGGAGCCTAAAGCCTAGGGGTGGCCTAGCCTGAAGGCTAGGGGAGCCCTAGCCTTAGCCTAGGGGAGGGGAGCCTAAAGCCTAGGGGTGGCCTAGCCTGAAGGCTAGGGGAGCCCTAGCCTTAGCCTAGGGGAGGGGAGCCTAAAGCCTAGGGGTGCCCTAGCCTGAAGGCTAGGGGAGCCCTAGCCTTAGCCTAGGGGAGGGGAGCCTAAAGCCTAGGGGTGCCCTAGCCTGAAGGCTAGGGGAGCCCTAGCCTTAGCCTAGGGGAGGGGAGCCTAAAGCCTAGGGGTGCCCTAGCCTGAAGGCTAGGGGAGCCCTAGCCTTAGCCTAGGGGAGGGGAGCCTAAAGCCTAGGGGTGCCCTAGCCTGAAGGCTAGGGGAGCCCTAGCCTTAGCCTAGGGGAGGGGAGCCTAAAGCCTAGGGGTGCCCTAGCCTGAAGGCTAGGGGAGCCCTAGCCTTAGCCTAGGGGAGGGGAGCCTAAAGCCTAGGGGTGCCCTAGCCTGAAGGCTAGGGGAGCCCTAGCCTTAGCCTAGGGGAGGGGAGCCTAAAGCCTAGGGGTGCCCTAGCCTGAAGGCTAGGGGAGCCCTAGCCTTAGCCTAGGGGAGGGGAGCCTAAAGCCTAGGGGTGCCCTAGCCTGAAGGCTAGGGGAGCCCTAGCCTTAGCCTAGGGGAGGGGAGCCTAAAGCCTAGGGGTGCCCTAGCCTGAAGGCTAGGGGAGCCCTAGCCTTAGCCTAGGGGAGGGGAGCCTAAAGCCTAGGGGTGCCCTAGCCTGAAGGCTAGGGGAGCCCTAGCCTTAGCCTAGGGGAGGGGAGCCTAAAGCCTAGGGGTGCCCTAGCCTGAAGGCTAGGGGAGCCCTAGCCTTAGCCTAGGGGAGGGGAGCCTAAAGCCTAGGGGTGCCCTAGCCTGAAGGCTAGGGGAGCCCTAGCCTTAGCCTAGGGGAGGGGAGCCTAAAGCCTAGGGGTGCCCTAGCCTGAAGGCTAGGGGAGCCCTAGCCTTAGCCTAGGGCAGGGGAGCCTAAAGCCTAGGGGTGCCCTAGCCTGAAGGCTAGGGGAGCCCTAGCCTTAGCCTAGGGCAGGGGAGCCTAAAGCCTAGGGGTGCCCTAGCCTGAAGGCTAGGGGAGCCCTAGCCTTAGCCTAGGGCAGGGGAGCCTAAAGCCTAGGGGTGCCCTAGCCTGAAGGCTAGGGGAGCCCTAGCCTTAGCCTAGGGCAGGGGAGCCTAAAGCCTAGGGGTGCCCTAGCCTGAAGGCTAGGGGAGCCCTAGCCTTAGCCTAGGGCAGGGGAGCCTAAAGCCTAGGGGTGCCCTAGCCTGAAGGCTAGGGGAGCCCTAGCCTTAGCCTAGGGGAGGGGAGCCTAAAGCCTAGGGGTGCCCTAGCCTGAAGGCTAGGGGAGCCCTAGCCTTAGCCTAGGGGAGGGGAGCCTAAAGCCTAGGGGTGCCCTAGCCTGAAGGCTAGGGGAGCCCTAGCCTTAGCCTAGGGGAGGGGAGCCTAAAGCCTAGGGGTGCCCTAGCCTGAAGGCTAGGGGAGCCCTAGCCTTAGCCTAGGGGAGGGGAGCCTAAAGCCTAGGGGTGCCCTAGCCTGAAGGCTAGGGGAGCCCTAGCCTTAGCCTAGGGGAGGGGAGCCTAAAGCCTAGGGGTGCCCTAGCCTGAAGGCTAGGGGAGCCCTAGCCTTAGCCTAGGGGAGGGGAGCCTAAAGCCTAGGGGTGCCCTAGCCTGAAGGCTAGGGGAGCCCTAGCCTTAGCCTAGGGGAGGGGAGCCTAAAGCCTAGGGGTGCCCTAGCCTGAAGGCTAGGGGAGCCCTAGCCTTAGCCTAGGGGAGGGGAGCCTAAAGCCTAGGGGTGCCCTAGCCTGAAGGCTAGGGGAGCCCTAGCCTTAGCCTAGGGGAGGGGAGCCTAAAGCCTAGGGGTGCCCTAGCCTGAAGGCTAGGGGAGCCCTAGCCTTAGCCTAGGGGAGGGGAGCCTAAAGCCTAGGGGTGCCCTAGCCTGAAGGCTAGGGGAGCCCTAGCCTTAGCCTAGGGGAGGGGAGCCTAAAGCCTAGGGGTGCCCTAGCCTGAAGGCTAGGGGAGCCCTAGCCTTAGCCTAGGGGAGGGGAGCCTAAAGCCTAGGGGTGCCCTAGCCTGAAGGCTAGGGGAGCCCTAGCCTTAGCCTAGGGGAGGGGAGCCTAAAGCCTAGGGGTGCCCTAGCCTGAAGGCTAGGGGAGCCCTAGCCTTAGCCTAGGGGAGGGGAGCCTAAAGCCTAGGGGTGCCCTAGCCTGAAGGCTAGGGGAGCCCTAGCCTTAGCCTAGGGGAGGGGAGCCTAAAGCCTAGGGGTGCCCTAGCCTGAAGGCTAGGGGAGCCCTAGCCTTAGCCTAGGGGAGGGGAGCCTAAAGCCTAGGGGTGCCCTAGCCTGAAGGCTAGGGGAGCCCTAGCCTTAGCCTAGGGGAGGGGAGCCTAAAGCCTAGGGGTGCCCTAGCCTGAAGGCTAGGGGAGCCCTAGCCTTAGCCTAGGGGAGGGGAGCCTAAAGCCTAGGGGTGCCCTAGCCTGAAGGCTAGGGGAGCCCTAGCCTTAGCCTAGGGGAGGGGAGCCTAAAGCCTAGGGGTGCCCTAGCCTGAAGGCTAGGGGAGCCCTAGCCTTAGCCTAGGGGAGGGGAGCCTAAAGCCTAGGGGTGCCCTAGCCTGAAGGCTAGGGGAGCCCTAGCCTTAGCCTAGGGGAGGGGAGCCTAAAGCCTAGGGGTGCCCTAGCCTGAAGGCTAGGGGAGCCCTAGCCTTAGCCTAGGGGAGGGGAGCCTAAAGCCTAGGGGTGCCCTAGCCTGAAGGCTAGGGGAGCCCTAGCCTTAGCCTAGGGGAGGGGAGCCTAAAGCCTAGGGGTGCCCTAGCCTGAAGGCTAGGGGAGCCCTAGCCTTAGCCTAGGGGAGGGGAGCCTAAAGCCTAGGGGTGCCCTAGCCTGAAGGCTAGGGGAGCCCTAGCCTTAGCCTAGGGGAGGGGAGCCTAAAGCCTAGGGGTGCCCTAGCCTGAAGGCTAGGGGAGCCCTAGCCTTAGCCTAGGGGAGGGGAGCCTAAAGCCTAGGGGTGCCCTAGCCTGAAGGCTAGGGGAGCCCTAGCCTTAGCCTAGGGGAGGGGAGCCTAAAGCCTAGGGGTGCCCTAGCCTGAAGGCTAGGGGAGCCCTAGCCTTAGCCTAGGGGAGGGGAGCCTAAAGCCTAGGGGTGCCCTAGCCTGAAGGCTAGGGGAGCCCTAGCCTTAGCCTAGGGGAGGGGAGCCTAAAGCCTAGGGGTGCCCTAGCCTGAAGGCTAGGGGAGCCCTAGCCTTAGCCTAGGGGAGGGGAGCCTAAAGCCTAGGGGTGCCCTAGCCTGAAGGCTAGGGGAGCCCTAGCCTTAGCCTAGGGGAGGGGAGCCTAAAGCCTAGGGGTGCCCTAGCCTGAAGGCTAGGGGAGCCCTAGCCTTAGCCTAGGGGAGGGGAGCCTAAAGCCTAGGGGTGCCCTAGCCTGAAGGCTAGGGGAGCCCTAGCCTTAGCCTAGGGGAGGGGAGCCTAAAGCCTAGGGGTGCCCTAGCCTGAAGGCTAGGGGAGCCCTAGCCTTAGCCTAGGGGAGGGGAGCCTAAAGCCTAGGGGTGCCCTAGCCTGAAGGCTAGGGGAGCCCTAGCCTTAGCCTAGGGGAGGGGAGCCTAAAGCCTAGGGGTGCCCTAGCCTGAAGGCTAGGGGAGCCCTAGCCTTAGCCTAGGGGAGGGGAGCCTAAAGCCTAGGGGTGCCCTAGCCTGAAGGCTAGGGGAGCCCTAGCCTTAGCCTAGGGGAGGGGAGCCTAAAGCCTAGGGGTGCCCTAGCCTGAAGGCTAGGGGAGCCCTAGCCTTAGCCTAGGGGAGGGGAGCCTAAAGCCTAGGGGTGCCCTAGCCTGAGGCTAGGGGAGCCCTAGCCTTAGCCTAGGGAGGGGAGCCTAAAGCCTAGGGGTGCCCTAGCCTGAAGGCTAGGGGAGCCCTAGCCTTAGCCTAGGGGAGGGGAGCCTAAAGCCTAGGGGTGCCCTAGCCTGAAGGCTAGGGGAGCCCTAGCCTTAGCCTAGGGGAGGGGAGCCTAAAGCCTAGGGGTGCCCTAGCCTGAAGGCTAGGGGAGCCCTAGCCTTAGCCTAGGGGAGGGGAGCCTAAAGCCTAGGGGTGCCCTAGCCTGAAGGCTAGGGGAGCCCTAGCCTTAGCCTAGGGGAGGGGAGCCTAAAGCCTAGGGGTGCCCTAGCCTGAAGGCTAGGGGAGCCCTAGCCTTAGCCTAGGGGAGGGGAGCCTAAAGCCTAGGGGTGCCCTAGCCTGAAGGCTAGGGGAGCCCTAGCCTTAGCCATAGGGGAGGGGAGCCTAAAGCCTAGGGGTGCCCTAGCCTGAAGGCTAGGGGAGCCCTAGCCTTAGCCTAGGGGAGGGGAGCCTAAAGCCTAGGGGTGCCCTAGCCTGAAGGCTAGGGGAGCCCTAGCCTTAGCCTAGGGGAGGGGAGCCTAAAGCCTAGGGGTGCCCTAGCCTGAAGGCTAGGGGAGCCCTAGCCTTAGCCTAGGGGAGGGGAGCCTAAAGCCTAGGGGTGCCCTAGCCTGAAGGCTAGGGGAGCCCTAGCCTTAGCCTAGGGGAGGGGAGCCTAAAGCCTAGGGGTGCCCTAGCCTGAAGGCTAGGGGGAGCCCTAGCCTTAGCCTAGGGGAGGGGAGCCTAAAGCCTAGGGGTGCCCTAGCCTGAAGGCTAGGGAGCCCTAGCCTTAGCCTAGGGGAGGGGAGCCTAAAGCCTAGGGGTGCCCTAGCCTGAAGGCTAGGGGAGCCCTAGCCTTAGCCTAGGGGAGGGGAGCCTAAAGCCTAGGGGTGCCCTAGCCTGAAGGCTAGGGGAGCCCTAGCCTTAGCCTAGGGGAGGGGAGCCTAAAGCCTAGGGGTGCCCTAGCCTGAAGGCTAGGGGAGCCCTAGCCTTAGCCTAGGGGAGGGGAGCCTAAAGCCTAGGGGTGCCCTAGCCTGAAGGCTAGGGGAGCCCTAGCCTTAGCCTAGGGGAGGGGAGCCTAAAGCCTAGGGGTGCCCTAGCCTGAAGGCTAGGGGAGCCCTAGCCTTAGCCTAGGGGAGGGGAGCCTAAAGCCTAGGGGTGCCCTAGCCTGAAGGCTAGGGGAGCCCTAGCCTTAGCCTAGGGGAGGGGAGCCTAAAGCCTAGGGGTGCCCTAGCCTGAAGGCTAGGGGAGCCCTAGCCTTAGCCTAGGGGAGGGGAGCCTAAAGCCTAGGGGTGCCCTAGCCTGAAGGCTAGGGGAGCCCTAGCCTTAGCCTAGGGGAGGGAGCCTAAAGCCTAGGGGTGCCCTAGCCTGAAGGCTAGGGGAGCCCTAGCCTTAGCCTAGGGGAGCCTAAAGCCTAGGGGTGCCCTAGCCTGAAGGCTAGGGAGCCCTAGCCTTAGCCTAGGGGAGCCCTAGCCTAAAGCCTAGGGGTGCCCTAGCCTGAAGGCTAGGGGAGCCCTAGCCTTAGCCTAGGGGAGCCCTAGCCTAAAGCCTAGGGGTGCCCTAGCCTGAAGGCTAGGGGAGCCCTAGCCTTAGCCTAGGGAGCCTAAAGCCTAGGGGTGCCCTAGCCTGAAGGCTAGGGGAGCCCTAGCCTTAGCCTAGGGGAGCCTAGCCTAAAGCCTAGGGGTGCCCTAGCCTGAAGGCTAGGGGAGCCCTAGCCTTAGCCTAGGGGAGCCCTAGCCTAAAGCCTAGGGGTGCCCTAGCCTGAAGGCTAGGGGAGCCCTAGCCTTAGCCTAGGGGAGCCCTAGCCTAAAGCCTAGGGGTGCCCTAGCCTGAAGGCTAGGGGAGCCCTAGCCTTAGCCTAGGGGAGCCCTAGCCTAAAGCCTAGGGGTGCCCTAGCCTGAAGGCTAGGGGAGCCTAGCCTTAGCCTAGGGGAGCCCTAGCCTAAAGCCTAGGGGTGCCCTAGCCTGAAGGCTAGGGGAGCCCTAGCCTTAGCCTAGGGGAGCCCTAGCCTAAAGCCTAGGGGTGCCCTAGCCTGAAGGCTAGGGGAGCCCTAGCCTTTAGCCTAGGGGAGCCCTAGCCTAAAGCCTAGGGGTGCCCTAGCCTGAAGGCTAGGGGAGCCCTAGCCTTTAGCCTAGGGAGCCCTAGCCTAAAGCCTAGGGGTGCCCTAGCCTGAAGGCTAGGGGAGCCCTAGCCTTTAGCCTAGGGGAGCCCTAGCCTAAAGCCTAGGGGTGCCCTAGCCTGAAGGCTAGGGGAGCCCTAGCCTTTAGCCTAGGGGAGCCCTAGCCTAAAGCCTAGGGTGCCCTAGCCTGAAGGCTAGGGGAGCCCTAGCCTTTAGCCTAGGGGAGCCCTAGCCTAAAGCCTAGGGGTGCCCTAGCCTGAAGGCTAGGGGAGCCCTAGCCTTAGCCTAGGGGAGCCCTAGCCTAAAGCCTAGGGGTGCCCTAGCCTGAAGGCTAGGGGAGCCCTAGCCTTTAGCCTAGGGGAGCCCTAGCCTAAAGCCTAGGGGTGCCCTAGCCTGAAGGCTAGGGGAGCCCTAGCCTTAGCCTAGGGGAGCCCTAGCCTAAAGCCTAGGGGTGCCCTAGCCTGAAGGCTAGGGGAGCCCTAGCCTTTAGCCTAGGGGAGCCCTAGCCTAAAGCCTAGGGGTGCCCTAGCCTGAAGGCTAGGGGAGCCCTAGCCTTAGCCTAGGGGAGCCCTAGCCTAAAGCCTAGGGGTGCCCTAGCCTGAAGGCTAGGGGAGCCCTAGCCTTAGCCTAGGGGAGCCCGAGCCTAAAGCCTAGGGGTGCCCTAGCCTGAAGGCTAGGGGAGCCCTAGCCTTAGCCTAGGGGAGCCCGAGCCTAAAGCCTAGGGGTGCCCTAGCCTGAAGGCTAGGGGAGCCCTAGCCTTAGCCTAGGGGAGCCCGAGCCTAAAGCCTAGGGGTGCCCTAGCCTGAAGGCTAGGGGAGCCCTAGCCTTAGCCTAGGGGAGCCCGAGCCTAAAGCCTAGGGGTGCCCTAGCCTGAAGGCTAGGGGAGCCCTAGCCTTAGCCTAGGGGAGCCCGAGCCTAAAGCCTAGGGGTGCCCTAGCCTGAAGGCTAGGGGAGCCCTAGCCTTAGCCTAGGGGAGCCTAAAGCCTAGGGGTGCCCTAGCCTGAAGGCTAGGGGAGCCCTAGCCTTAGCCTAGGGGAGCCCTAAAGCCTAGGGGTGCCCTAGCCTGAAGGCTAGGGGAGCCCTAGCCTTAGCCTAGGGGAGCCTAAAGCCTAGGGGTGCCCTAGCCTGAAGGCTAGGGGAGCCCTAGCCTTAGCCTAGGGGAGCCTAAAGCCTAGGGGTGCCCTAGCCTGAAGGCTAGGGGAGCCCTAGCCTTAGCCTAGGGGAGCCTAAAGCCTAGGGGTGCCCTAGCCTGAAGGCTAGGGGAGCCCTAGCCTTAGCCTAGGGGAGCCTAAAGCCTAGGGGTGCCCTAGCCTGAAGGCTAGGGGAGCCCTAGCCTTAGCCTAGGGGAGCCTAAAGCCTAGGGGTGCCCTAGCCTGAAGGCTAGGGGAGCCCTAGCCTTAGCCTAGGGGAGCCTAAAGCCTAGGGGTGCCCTAGCCTGAAGGCTAGGGGAGCCCTAGCCTTAGCCTAGGGAGCCTAAAGCCTAGGGGTGCCCTAGCCTGAAGCTAGGGGAGCCCTAGCCTTAGCCTAGGGGAGCCTAAAGCCTAGGGGTGCCCTAGCCTGAAGGCTAGGGGAGCCCTAGCCTTAGCCTAGGGGAGCCTAAGCCTAGGGGTGCCCTAGCCTGAAGGCTAGGGGAGCCCTAGCCTTAGCCTAGGGGAGCCTAAAGCCTAGGGGTGCCCTAGCCTGAAGGCTAGGGGAGCCCTAGCCTTAGCCTAGGGGAGCCTAAAGCCTAGGGGTGCCCTAGCCTGAAGGCTAGGGGAGCCCTAGCCTTAGCCTAGGGGAGCCTAAAGCCTAGGGGTGCCCTAGCCTGAAGGCTAGGGGAGCCCTAGCCTTAGCCTAGGGGAGCCTAAAGCCTAGGGGTGCCCTAGCCTGAAGGCTAGGGGAGCCCTAGCCTTAGCCTAGGGGAGCCTAAAGCCTAGGGGTGCCCTAGCCTGAAGGCTAGGGGAGCCCTAGCCCTTAGCCTAGGGGAGCCTAAAGCCTAGGGGTGCCCTAGCCTGAAGGCTAGGGGAGCCCTAGCCTTAGCCTAGGGGAGCCTAAAGCCTAGGGGTGCCCTAGCCTGAAGGCTAGGGGAGCCCTAGCCTTAGCCTAGGGGAGCCTAAAGCCTAGGGGTGCCCTAGCCTGAAGGCTAGGGGAGCCCTAGCCTTAGCCTAGGGGAGCCTAAAGCCTAGGGGTGCCCTAGCCTGAAGGCTAGGGGAGCCCTAGCCTTAGCCTAGGGGAGCCTAAAGCCTAGGGGTGCCCTAGCCTGAAGGCTAGGTGGAGCCCTAGCCTTAGCCTAGGGAGCCCTAGCCTAAAGCCTAGGGGTGCCCTAGCCTGAAGGCTAGGGGAGCCCTAGCCTTAGCCTAGGGGAGCCTAAAGCCTAGGGGATGCCCTAGCCTGAAGGCTAGGGGAGCCCTAGCCTTAGCCTAGGGGAGCCCTAGCCTAAAGCCTAGGGGAGCCCTAGCCTGAAGGCTAGGGGAGCCCTAGCCTTAGCCTAGGGGAGCCTAAAGCCTAGGGGAGCCCTAGCCTGAAGGCTAGGGGAGCCCTAGCCTAAAGCCTAGGGGAGCCCTAGCCTGAAGGCTAGGGGAGCCCTAGCCTTAGCCTAGGGGAGCCCTAGCCTAAAGCCTAGGGGAGCCCTAGCCTGAAGGCTAGGGGAGCCCTAGCCTTAGCCTAGGGGAGCCTAAAGCCTAGGGAGCCCTAGCCTGAAGGCTAGGGGAGCCCTAGCCTGAAGGCTAGGGGAGCCCTAGCCTTAGCCTAGGGAGCCTAAAGCCTAGGGGAGCCCTAGCCTGAAGGCTAGGGGAGCCCTAGCCTTAGCCTAGGGGAGCCTAAAGCCTAGGGGAGCCCTAGCCTGAAGGCTAGGGGAGCCCTAGCCTTAGCATAGGGGAGCCTAAAGCCTAGGGGAGCCCTAGCCTGAAGGCTAGGGGAGCCCTAGCCTTAGCCTAGGGGAGCCTAAAGCCTAGGGGAGCCCTAGCCTGAAGGCTAGGGGAGCCCTAGCCTTAGCCTAGGGGAGCCTAAAGCCTAGGGGAGCCCTAGCCTGAAGGCTAGGGGAGCCCTAGCCTTAGCCTAGGGGAGCCTAAAGCCTAGGGGAGCCCTAGCCTGAAGGCTAGGGGAGCCCTAGCCTTAGCCTAGGGGAGCCTAAAGCCTAGGGGAGCCCTAGCCTGAAGGCTAGGGGAGCCCTAGCCTTAGCCTAGGGGAGCCTAAAGCCTAGGGGAGCCCTAGCCTGAAGGCTAGGGGAGCCCTAGCCTTAGCCTAGGGGAGCCTAAAGCCTAGGGGAGCCCTAGCCTGAAGGCTAGGGGAGCCCTAGCTTAGCCTAGGGGAGCCTAAAGCCTAGGGGAGCCCTAGCCTGAAGGCTAGGGAGCCCTAGCCTTAGCCTAGGGGAGCCTAGCCTGAAGGCTAGGGGAGCCCTAGCCTGAAGGCTAGGGGAGCCCGAGCCTTAGCCTAGGGGAGCCTAAAGCCTAGGGGAGCCCTAGCCTGAAGGCTAGGGGAGCCCGAGCCTTAGCCTAGGGGAGCCTAAAGCCTAGGGGAGCCCTAGCCTGAAGGCTAGGGGAGCCCGAGCCTTAGCCTAGGGGAGCCTAAAGCCTAGGGGAGCCCTAGCCTGAAGGCTAGGGGAGCCCGAGCCTTAGCCTAGGGAGCCTAAAGCCTAGGGGAGCCCTAGCCTGAAGGCTAGGGGAGCCCGAGCCTTAGCCTAGGGGAGCCTAAAGCCTAGGGGAGCCCTAGCCTGAAGGCTAGGGGAGCCCGAGCCTTAGCCTAGGGGAGCCTAAAGCCTAGGGGAGCCCTAGCCTGAAGGCTAGGGGAGCCCGAGCCTTAGCCTAGGGGAGCCTAAAGCCTAGGGGAGCCCTAGCCTGAAGGCTAGGGGAGCCCGAGCCTTAGCCTAGGGAGCCTAAAGCCTAGGGGAGCCCTAGCCTGAAGGCTAGGGGAGCCCGAGCCTTAGCCTAGGGGAGCCTAAAGCCTAGGGGAGCACTAGCCTGAAGGCTAGGGGAGCCCGAGCCTTAGCCTAGGGGAGCCTAAAGCCTAGGGGAGCCCTAGCCTGAAGGCTAGGGGAGCCCGAGCCTTAGCCTAGGGGAGCCTAAAGCCTAGGGGAGCCCTAGCCTGAAGCTAGGGGAGCCCGAGCCTTAGCCTAGGGGAGCCTAAAGCCTAGGGGAGCCCTAGCCTGAAGGCTAGGGGAGCCCGAGCCTTAGCCTAGGGGAGCCCTAGCTAAAGCCTAGGGGAGCCCTAGCCTGAAGGCTAGGGAGCCCGAGCCTTAGCCTAGGGGAGCCTAGCCTAAAGCCTAGGGGAGCCCTAGCCTGAGGCTAGGGGAGCCCGAGCCTTAGCCTAGGGGAGCCCTAGCCTAAAGCCTAGGGGAGCCCTAGCCTGAAGGCTAGGGGAGCCCGAGCCTTAGCCTAGGGGAGCCCTAGCCTAAAGCCTAGGGGAGCCCTAGCCTGAAGGCTAGGGGAGCCCGAGCCTTAGCCTAGGGGAGCCCTAGCCTAAAGCCTAGGGGAGCCCTAGCCTGAAGGCTAGGGGAGCCCGAGCCTTAGCCTAGGGGAGCCCTAGCCTAAAGCCTAGGGGAGCCCTAGCCCTGAAGGCTAGGGGAGCCCGAGCCTTAGCCTAGGGGAGCCCTAGCCTAAAGCCTAGGGGAGCCCTAGCCTGAAGGCTAGGGGAGCCCGAGCCTTAGCCTAGGGGAGCCCTAGCCTAAAGCCTAGGGGAGCCCTAGCCTGAAGGCTAGGGGAGCCCGAGCCTTAGCCTAGGGGAGCCCTAGCCTAAAGCCTAGGGAGCCCTAGCCTGAAGGCTAGGGGAGCCCGAGCCTTAGCCTAGGGGAGCCCTAGCCTAAAGCCTAGGGGAGCCCTAGCCTGAAGGCTAGGGGAGCCCGAGCCTTAGCCTAGGGGAGCCCTAGCCTAAAGCCTAGGGGAGCCCTAGCCTGAAGGCTAGGGGAGCCCGAGCCTTAGCCTAGGGGAGCCCTAGCCTAAAGCCTAGGGGAGCCCTAGCCTGAAGGCTAGGGGAGCCCGAGCCTTAGCCTAGGGGAGCCCTAGCCTAAAGCCTAGGGGAGCCCTAGCCTGAAGGCTAGGGGAGCCCGAGCCTTAGCCTAGGGGAGCCCTAGCCTAAAGCCTAGGGGAGCCCTAGCCTGAAGGCTAGGGGAGCCCGAGCCTTAGCTAGGGGAGCCCTAGCCTAAAGCCTAGGGGAGCCCTAGCCTGAAGGCTAGGGGAGCCCGAGCCTTAGCCTAGGGGAGCCCTAGCCTAAAGCCTAGGGGAGCCCTAGCCTGAAGGCTAGGGGAGCCCGAGCCTTAGCCTAGGGGAGCCCTAGCCTAAAGCCTAGGGGAGCCCTAGCCTGAAGGCTAGGGGAGCCCGAGCCTTAGCCTAGGGGAGCCCTAGCCTAAAGCCTAGGGGAGCCCTAGCCTGAAGGCTAGGGGAGCCCGAGCCTTAGCTAGGGAGCCCTAGCCTAAAGCCTAGGGGAGCCCTAGCCTGAAGGCTAGGGGAGCCCGAGCCTTAGCCTAGGGGAGCCCTAGCCTAAAGCCTAGGGGAGCCCTAGCCTGAAGGCTAGGGGAGCCCGAGCCTTAGCCTAGGGGAGCCCTAGCCTAAAGCCTAGGGGAGCCCTAGCCTGAAGGCTAGGGGAGCCCGAGCCTTAGCCTAGGGGAGCCCTAGCCTAAAGCCTAGGGGAGCCCTAGCCTGAAGGCTAGGGGAGCCCGAGCCTTAGCCTAGGGGAGCCCAAGCCTAAAGCCTAGGGGAGCCCTAGCCTGAAGGCTAGGGGAGCCCGAGCCTTAGCCTAGGGGAGCCCTAGCCTAAAGCCTAGGGGAGCCCTAGCCTGAAGGCTAGGGGAGCCCGAGCCTTAGCCTAGGGGAGCCCTAGCCTAAAGCCTAGGGGAGCCCTAGCCTGAAGGCTAGGGGAGCCCGAGCCTTAGCCTAGGGGAGCCCTAGCCTAAAGCCTAGGGGAGCCCTAGCCTGAAGGCTAGGGGAGCCCGAGCCTTAGCCTAGGGGAGCCCTAGCCTAAAGCCTAGGGGAGCCCTAGCCTGAAGGCTAGGGAGCCCGAGCCTTAGCCTAGGGGAGCCCTAGCCTAAAGCCTAGGGAGCCTAGCCTGAAGGCTAGGGGAGCCCGAGCCTTAGCCTAGGGAGCCCTAGCCTAAAGCCTAGGGGAGCCCTAGCCTGAAGGCTAGGGGAGCCCGAGCCTTAGCCTAGGGGAGCCTAGCCTAAAGCCTAGGGGAGCCCTAGCCTGAAGGCTAGGGGAGCCCGAGCCTTAGCCTAGGGGAGCCCTAGCCTAAAGCCTAGGGAGCCCTAGCCTGAAGGCTAGGGGAGCCCGAGCCTTAGCCTAGGGGAGCCCTAGCCTAAAGCCTAGGGAGCCCTAGAATGAAGGCTGGGGAGCCCTAGCCTGAAGGCTAGGGGAGCCCTAGCCTTAGCCTAGGGGAGCCCAAAGCCTAGGGGAGCCCTAGCCTGAAGGCTAGGGGAGCCCTAGCCTTAGCCTAGGGGAGCCCAAAGCCTAGGGGAGCCCTAGCCTGAAGGCTAGGGGAGCCCTAGCCTTAGCCTAGGGGAGCCCAAAGCCTAGGGGTGCCCTAACCTGAAGGCTAGGGGAGCCCTAGCCTTAGCCTAGGGGAGCCCAAAGCCTAGGGTGCCCTAGCCTGAAGGCTAGGGGAGCCCTAGCCTTAGCCTAGGGGAGCCCTAGCCTAAAGCCTAGGGGTGCCCTAGCCTGAAGGCTAGGGGAGCCCTAGCCTTAGCCTAGGGGAGCCCGAGCCTAAAGCCTAGGGACCTAGGAATAGTGCTACCTAGCCTGAAGGCTAGGGGAGCCCTAGCCTTAGCCTAGGGGAGCCCGAGCCTAAAGCCTAGGGGTGCCCTAGCCTGAAGGCTAGGGGAGCCCTAGCCTTAGCCTAGGGGAGCCGAGCCTAAAGCCTAGGGGTGCCCTAGCCTGAAGGCTAGGGGAGCCCTAGCCTTAGCCTAGGGGAGCCCGAGCCTAAAGCCTAGGGGTGCCCTAGCCTGAAGGCTAGGGGAGCCCTAGCCTTAGCCTAGGGGAGCCCGAGCCTAAAGCCTAGGGGTGCCCTAGCCTGAAGGCTAGGGGAGCCCTAGCCTTAGCCTAGGGGAGCCCGAGCCTAAAGCCTAGGGGTGCCCTAGCCTGAAGGCTAGGGGAGCCCTAGCCTTAGCCTAGGGGAGCCCGAGCCTAAAGCCTAGGGGTGCCCTAGCCTGAAGGCTAGGGGAGCCCTAGCCTTAGCCTAGGGGAGCCCGAGCCTAAAGCCTAGGGGTGCCCTAGCCTGAAGGCTAGGGGAGCCCTAGCCTTAGCCTAGGGGAGCCCGAGCCTAAAGCCTAGGGGTGCCCTAGCCTGAAGGCTAGGGGAGCCCTAGCCTTAGCCTAGGGGAGCCCGAGCCTAAAGCCTAGGGGTGCCCTAGCCTGAAGGCTAGGGGAGCCCTAGCCTTAGCCTAGGGGAGCCCGAGCCTAAAGCCTAGGGGTGCCCTAGCCTGAAGGCTAGGGGAGCCCTAGCCTTAGCCTAGGGGAGCCCGAGCCTAAAGCCTAGGGGTGCCCTAGCCTGAAGGCTAGGGGAGCCCTAGCCTTAGCCTAGGGGAGCCCGAGCCTAAAGCCTAGGGGTGCCCTAGCCTGAAGGCTAGGGAGCCCTAGCCTTAGCCTAGGGGAGCCCGAGCCTAAAGCCTAGGGGTGCCCCAGCCTGAAGGCTAGGGGAGCCCTAGCCTTAGCCTAGGGGAGCCCGAGCCTAAAGCCTAGGGGTGCCCCAGCCTGAAGGCTAGGGGAGCCCTAGCCTTAGCCTAGGGGAGCCCGAGCCTAAAGCCTAGGGGTGCCCCAGCCTGAAGGCTAGGGGAGCCCTAGCCTTAGCCTAGGGGAGCCCGAGCCTAAAGCCTAGGGGTGCCCCAGCCTGAAGGCTAGGGGAGCCCTAGCCTTAGCCTAGGGGAGCCCGAGCCTAAAGCCTAGGGGTGCCCCAGCCTGAAGGCTAGGGGAGCCCTAGCCTTAGCCTAGGGGAGCCCGAGCCTAAAGCCTAGGGGTGCCCCAGCCTGAAGGCTAGGGGAGCCCTAGCCTTAGCCTAGGGGAGCCCGAGCCTAAAGCCTAGGGGTGCCCCAGCCTGAAGGCTAGGGGAGCCCTAGCCTTAGCCTAGGGGAGCCCGAGCCTAAAGCCTAGGGGTGCCCCAGCCTGAAGGCTAGGGGAGCCCTAGCCTTAGCCTAGGGGAGCCCGAGCCTAAAGCCTAGGGGTGCCCCAGCCTGAAGGCTAGGGGAGCCCTAGCCTTAGCCTAGGGGAGCCCGAGCCTAAAGCCTAGGGGTGCCCCAGCCTGAAGGCTAGGGGAGCCCTAGCCTTAGCCTAGGGGAGCCCGAGCCTAAAGCCTAGGGGTGCCCCAGCCTGAAGGCTAGGGGAGCCCTAGCCTTAGCCTAGGGGAGCCCGAGCCTAAAGCCTAGGGGTGCCCCAGCCTGAAGGCTAGGGGAGCCCTAGCCTTAGCCTAGGGGAGCCCGAGCCTAAAGCCTAGGGGTGCCCCAGCCTGAAGGCTAGGGGAGCCCTAGCCTTAGCCTAGGGGAGCCCGAGCCTAAAGCCTAGGGGTGCCCCAGCCTGAAGGCTAGGGGAGCCCTAGCTTAGCCTAGGGGAGCCCGAGCCTAAAGCCTAGGGGTGCCCCAGCCTGAAGGCTAGGGGAGCCCTAGCCTTAGCCTAGGGGAGCCCGAGCCTAAAGCCTAGGGGTGCCCCAGCCTGAAGCCTAGGGGAGCCCTAGCCTTAGCCTAGGGGAGCCCGAGCCTAAAGCCTAGGGGTGCCCCAGCCTGAAGGCTAGGGGAGCCCTAGCCTTAGCCTAGGGGAGCCCAAAGCCTAGGGGTGCCCCAGCCTGAAGGCTAGGGGAGCCCTAGCCTTAGCCTAGGGGAGCCCAAAGCCTAGGGGTGCCCCAGCCTGAAGGCTAGGGGAGCCCTAGCCTTAGCCTAGGGGAGCCCAAAGCCTAGGGGTGCCCCAGCCTGAAGGCTAGGGGAGCCCTAGCCTTAGCCTAGGGGAGCCCAAAGCCTAGGGGTGCCCCAGCCTGAAGGCTAGGGGAGCCCTAGCCTTAGCCTAGGGGAGCCCAAAGCCTAGGGGTGCCCCAGCCTGAAGGCTAGGGGAGCCCTAGCCTTAGCCTAGGGGAGCCCAAAGCCTAGGGGTGCCCCAGCCTGAAGGCTAGGGGAGCCCTAGCCTTAGCCTAGGGGAGCCCAAAGCCTAGGGGTCCCCAGCCTGAAGGCTAGGGGAGCCCTAGCCTTAGCCTAGGGAGCCCAAAGCCTAGGGGTGCCCCAGCCTGAAGGCTAGGGGAGACCTAGCCTTAGCGAGGGGAGCCCAAAGCCTAGGGGTGCCCCAGCCTGAAGGCTAGGGGAGCCCTAGCCTTAGCCGAGGGGAGCCCAAAGCCTAGGGGTGCCCCAGCCTGAAGGCTAGGGGAGCCCTAGCCTTAGCCTAGGGGAGCCCAAAGCCTAGGGGTGCCCCAGCCTGAAGGCTAGGGGAGCCCTAGCCTTAGCCTAGGGGAGCCCAAAGCCTAGGGGTGCCCCAGCCTGAAGGCTAGGGGAGCCCTAGCCTTAGCCTAGGGGAGCCCAAAGCCTAGGGGTGCCCCAGCCTGAAGGCTAGGGGAGCCCTAGCCTTAGCCTAGGGGAGCCCAAAGCCTAGGGTGCCCCAGCCTGAAGGCTAGGGGAGCCCTAGCCTTAGCCTAGGGGAGCCCAAAGCCTAGGGGTGCCCCAGCCTGAAGGCTAGGGGAGCCCTAGCCTTAGCCTAGGGGAGCCCTAGCCTAAAGCCTAGGGGTGCCCCAGCCTGAAGGCTAGGGGAGCCCTAGCCTTAGCCTAGGGGAGCCCTAGCCTAAAGCCTAGGGGTGCCCCAGCCTGAAGGCTAGGGGAGCCCTAGCCTTAGCCTAGGGGATCCCTAGCCTAAAGCCTAGGGGTGCCCCAGCCTGAAGGCTAGGGGAGCCCTAGCCTTAGCCTAGGGGAGCCCTAGCCTAAAGCCTAGGGGTGCCCCAGCCTGAAGGCTAGGGGAGCCCTAGCCTTAGCCTAGGGGAGCCCTAGCCTAAAGCCTAGGGGTGCCCCAGCCTGAAGGCTAGGGGAGCCCTAGCCTTAGCCTAGGGGAGCCCTAGCCTAAAGCCTAGGGGTGCCCCAGCCTGAAGGCTAGGGGAGCCCTAGCCTTAGCCTAGGGAGACCTAGCCTAAAGCCTAGGGGTGCCCCAGCCTGAAGGCTAGGGGAGCCCTAGCCTTAGCCTAGGGGAGACCTAGCCTAAAGCCTAGGGGTGCCCCAGCCTGAAGGCTAGGGGAGCCCTAGCCTTAGCCTAGGGGAGACCTAGCCTAAAGCCTAGGGGTGCCCCAGCCTGAAGGCTAGGGGAGCCCTAGCCTTAGCCTAGGGGAGCCCTAGCCTAAAGCCTAGGGGTGCCCCAGCCTGAAGGCTAGGGGAGCCCTAGCCTTAGCCTAGGGGAGCCCTAGCCTAAAGCCTAGGGGTGCCCCAGCCTGAAGGCTAGGGGAGCCCTAGCCTTAGCCTAGGGGAGCCCTAGCCTAAAGCCTAGGGGTGCCCCAGCCTGAAGGCTAGGGGAGCCCTAGCCTTACCCTAGGGGAGCCCTAGCCTAAAGCCTAGGGTCCCCCAGCCTGAAGGCTAGGGGAGCCCTAGCCTTAGCCTAGGGGAGCCCTAGCCTAAAGCCTAGGGGTGCCCCAGCCTGAAGGCTAGGGGAGCCCTAGCCTTAGCCTAGGGGAGCCCTAGCCTAAAGCCTAGGGGTGCCCCAGCCTGAAGGCTAGGGGAGCCCTAGCCTAAGCCTAGGGGAGCCCTAGCCTAAAGCCTAGGGGTGCCCCAGCCTGAAGGCTAGGGGAGCCCTAGCCTAAGCCTAGGGGAGCCCTAGCCTAAAGCCTAGGGGTGCCCCAGCCTGAAGGCTAGGGGAGCCCTAGCCTTAGCCTAGGGGAGCCCTAGCCTAAAGCCTAGGGGTGCCCCAGCCTGAAGGCTAGGGGAGCCCTAGCCTTAGCCTAGGGGAGCCCTAGCCTAAAGCCTAGGGGTGCCCCAGCCTGAAGGCTAGGGGAGCCCTAGCCTTAGCCTAGGGGAGCCCTAGCCTAAAGCCTAGGGGTGCCCCAGCCTGAAGGCTAGGGGAGCCCTAGCCTTAGCCTAGGGGAGCCCTAGCCTAAAGCCTAGGGTGCCCCAGCCTGAAGGCTAGGGGAGCCCTAGCCTTAGCCTAGGGGAGCCCTAGCCTAAAGCCTAGGGGTGCCCCAGCCTGAAGGCTAGGGGAGCCCTAGCCTTAGCCTAGGGGAGCCCTAGCCTAAAGCCTAGGGGTGCCCCAGCCTGAAGGCTAGGGGAGCCCTAGCCTTAGCCTAGGGGAGCCCTAGCCTAAAGCCTAGGGGTGCCCCAGCCTGAAGGCTAGGGGAGCCCTAGCCTTAGCCTAGGGGAGCCCTAGCCTAAAGCCTAGGGGTGCCCCAGCCTGAAGGCTAGGGGAGCCCTAGCCTTAGCCTAGGGGAGCCCTAGCCTAAAGCCTAGGGTTGCCCCAGCCTGAAGGCTAGGGGAGCCCTAGCCTTAGCCTAGGGGAGCCCTAGCCTAAAGCCTAGGGGTGCCCCAGCCTGAAGGCTAGGGGAGCCCTAGCCTTAGCCTAGGGGAGCCTAAAGCCTAGGGGTGCCCCAGCCTGAAGGCTAGGGGAGCCCTAGCCTTAGCCTAGGGGAGCCCTAGCCTAAAGCCTAGGGGTGCCCCAGCCTGAAGGCTAGGGGAGCCCTAGCCTTAGCCTAGGGGAGCCCTAGCCTAAAGCCTAGGGGTGCCCCAGCCTGAAGGCTAGGGGAGCCCTAGCCTTAGCCTAGGGGAGCCCTAGCCTAAAGCCTAGGGGTGCCCTAGCCTGAAGGCTAGGGGAGCCCTAGCCTTAGCCTAGGGGAGCCCTAGCCTGAAGCCTAGGGGTGCCCTAGCCTGAAGGCTAGGGGAGCCCTAGCCTTAGCCTAGGGGAGCCCTAGCCTGAAGCCTAGGGGTGCCCTAGCCTGAAGGCTAGGGGAGCCCTAGCCTTAGCCTAGGGGAGCCCTAGCCTGAAGCCTAGGGGTGCCCTAGCCTGAAGGCTAGGGGAGCCCTAGCCTTAGCCTAGGGGAGCCCTAGCCTGAAGCCTAGGGGTGCCCAAGCCTGAAGGCTAGGGGAGCCCTAGCCTTAGCCTAGGGGAGCCCTAGCCTGAAGCCTAGGGGTGCCCTAGCCTGAAGGCTAGGGGAGCCCTAGCCTTAGCCTAGGGGAGCCCTAGCCGAAAGCCTAGGGGTGCCCCAGCCTGAAGGCTAGGGGAGCCCTAGCCTTAGCCTAGGGGAGCCCTAGCCTGAAGCCTAGGGGTGCCCCAGCCTGAAGGCTAGGGGAGCCCTAGCCTTAGCCTAGGGGAGCCCTAGCCTGAAGCCTAGGGGTGCCCCAGCCTGAAGGCTAGGGGAGCCCTAGCCTTAGCCTAGGGGAGCCCTAGCCTGAAGCCTAGGGGTGCCCTAGCCTGAAGGCTAGGGGAGCCCTAGCCTTAGCCTAGGGGAGCCCTAGCCTGAAGCCTAGGGGTGCCCTAGCCTGAAGGCTAGGGGAGCCCTAGCCTTAGCCTAGGGGAGCCCTAGCCTGAAGCCTAGGGGTGCCCTAGCCTGAAGGCTAGGGGAGCCCTAGCCTTAGCCTAGGGGAGCCCTAGCCTGAAGCCTAGGGGTGCCCTAGCCTGAAGGCTAGGGGAGCCCTAGCCTTAGCCTAGGGGAGCCCTAGCCTGAAGCCTAGGGGTGCCCTAGCCTGAAGGCTAGGGGAGCCCTAGCCTTAGCCTAGGGGAGCCCTAGCCTGAAGCCTAGGGGTGCCCTAGCCTGAAGGCTAGGGGAGCCCTAGCCTTAGCCTAGGGGAGCCCTAGCCTGAAGCCTAGGGGTGCCCCAGCCTGAAGGCTAGGGGAGCCCTAGCCTTAGCCTAGGGGAGCCCTAGCCTGAAGCCTAGGGGTGCCCCAGCCTGAAGGCTAGGGGAGCCCTAGCCTTAGCCTAGGGGAGCCCTAGCCTGAAGCCTAGGGGTGCCCCAGCCTGAAGGCTAGGGGAGCCCTAGCCTTAGCCTAGGGGAGCCCTAGCCTGAAGCCTAGGGGTGCCCCAGCCTGAAGGCTAGGGGAGCCCTAGCCTTAGCCTAGGGGAGCCCTAGCCTGAAGCCTAGGGGTGCCCCAGCCTGAAGGCTAGGGGAGCCCTAGCCTTAGCCTAGGGGAGCCCTAGCCTGAAGCCTAGGGGTGCCCCAGCCTGAAGGCTAGGGGAGCCCTAGCCTTAGCCTAGGGGAGCCCTAGCCTGAAGCCTAGGGGTGCCCCAGCCTGAAGGCTAGGGGAGCCCTAGCCTTAGCCTAGGGGAGCCCTAGCCTGAAGCCTAGGGGTGCCCCAGCCTGAAGGCTAGGGGAGCCCTAGCCTTAGCCTAGGGGAGCCCTAGCCTGAAGCCTAGGGGTGCCCCAGCCTGAAGGCTAGGGGAGCCCTAGCCTTAGCCTAGGGGAGCCCTAGCCTAAAGCCTAGGGGTGCCCCAACCTGAAGGCTAGGGGAGCCCTAGCCTTAGCCTAGGGGAGCCCTAGCCTAAAGCCTAGGGGTGCCCCAGCATGAAGGCTAGGGGAGCCCTAGCCTTAGCCTAGGGGAGCCCTAGCCTAAAGCCTAGGGGTGCCCCAGCCTGAAGGCTAGGGGAGCCCTAGCCTTAGCCTAGGGGAGCCCTAGCCTAAAGCCTAGGGGAGCCCCAGCCTGAAGGCTAGGGGAGCCCTAGCCTTAGCCTAGGGGAGCCCTAGCCTAAAGCCTAGGGGTGCCCCAGCCTGAAGGCTAGGGGAGCCCTAGCCTTAGCCTAGGGGAGCCCTAGCCTAAAGCCTAGGGGTGCCCCAGCCTGAAGGCTAGGGGAGCCCTAGCCTTAGCCTAGGGGAGCCTAAAGCCTAGGGGTGCCCCAGCCTGAAGGCTAGGGGAGCCCTAGCCTTAGCCTAGGGGAGCCTAAAGCCTAGGGGTGCCCCAGCCTGAAGGCTAGGGGAGCCCTAGCCTTAGCCTAGGGGAGCCTAAAGCCTAGGGGTGCCCCAGCCTGAAGGCTAGGGGAGCCCTAGCCTTAGCCTAGGGGAGCCTAAAGCCTAGGGGTGCCCCAGCCTGAAGGCTAGGGGAGCCCTAGCCTTAGCCTAGGGGAGCCTAAAGCCTAGGGGTGCCCTAGCCTGAAGGCTAGGGGAGCCCTAGCCTTAGCCTAGGGGAGCCCTAGCCTAAAGCCTAGGGGTGCCCTAGCCTGAAGGCTAGGGGAGCCCTAGCCTTAGCCTAGGGGAGCCTAAAGCCTAGGGGTGCCCTAGCCTGAAGGCTAGCGGAGCCCTAGCCTTAGCCTAGGGGAGCCCTAGCCTAAAGCCTAGGGGTGCCCTAGCCTGAAGGCTAGGGGAGCCCTAGCCTTAGCCTAGGGGAGCCTAAAGCCTAGGGGTGCCCTAGCCTGAAGGCTAGGGGAGCCCTAGCCTTAGCCTAGGGGAGCCCTAGCCTAAAGCCTAGGGGTGCCCTAGCCTGAAGGCTAGGGGAGCCCTAGCCTTAGCCTAGGGGAGCCTAAAGCCTAGGGGTGCCCTAGCCTGAAGGCTAGGGGAGCCCTAGCCTTAGCCTAGGGGAGCCTAAAGCCTAGGGGTGCCCTAGCCTGAAGGATAGGGGAGCCCTAGCCTGGAGGCTAGGGGAGCCCTAGCCTTAGCCTAGGGGAGCCCTAGCCTCAAGCCTAGGGGTGCCCTAGCCTGGAGGATAGGGGAGCCCTAGCCTTAGCCTAGGGGAGCCCTAGCCTCAAGCCTAGGGGTGCCCTAGCCTGGAGGCTAGGGGAGCCCTAGCCTTAGCCTAGGGGAGCCCTAGCCTCAAGCCTAGGTGTGCCCTAGCCTGGAGGCTAGGGGAGCCCTAGCCTTAGCCTAGGGGAGCCCTAGCCTCAAGCCTAGGGGTGCCCTAGCCTGAAGGCTAGGGGAGCCCTAGCCTTAGCCTAGGGGAGCCCTAGCCTAAAGCCTAGGGGTGCCCTAGCCTGAAGGCTAGGGGAGCCCTAGCCTTAGCCTAGGGGAGCCCTAGCCTAAAGCCTAGGGGTGCCCTAGCCTGAAGGCTAGGGGAGCCCTAGCCTTAGCCTAGGGGAGCCCTAGCCTAAAGCCTAGGGGTGCCCTAGCCTGAAGGCTAGGGGAGCCCTAGCCTTAGCCTAGGGGAGCCCTAGCCTAAAGCCTAGGGGTGCCCTAGCCTGAAGGCTAGGGGAGCCCTAGCCTTAGCCTAGGGGAGCCCTAACCTAAAGCCTAGGGGTGCCCTAGCCTGAAGGCTAGGGGAGCCCTAGCCTTAGCCTAGGGGAGCCCTAGCCTAAAGCCTAGGGGTGCCCTAGCCTGAAGGCTAGGGGAGCCCTAGCCTTAGCCTAGGGAGCCCTAGCCTAAAGCCTAGGGGTGCCCTAGCCTGAAGGCTAGGGGAGCCCTAGCCTTAGCCTAGGGGAGCCCTAGCCTAAAGCCTAGGGGTGCCCTAGCCTGAAGGCTAGGGGAGCCCTAGCCTTAGCCTAGGGGAGCCTAAAGCCTAGGGGTGCCCTAGCCTGAAGGCTAGGGGAGCCCTAGCCTTAGCCTAGGGAAGCCTAAAGCCTAGGGGTGCCCTAGCCTGAAGGCTAGGGGAGCCCTAGCCTTAGCCTAGGGGAGCCCTAGCCTAAAGCCTAGGGGTGCCCTAGCCTGAAGGCTAGGGGAGCCCTAGCCTTAGCCTAGGGGAGGCTAAAGCCTAGGGGTGCCCTAGCCTGAAGGCTAGGGGAGCCCTAGCCTTAGCCTAGGTGAGCCCTAGCCTAAAGCCTAGGTGTGCCCTAGCCTGAAGGCTAGGGGAGCCATAGCCTTAGCCTAGGGGAGCCTAAAGCCTAGGGGTGCCCTAGCCTGAAGGCTAGGGGAGCCCTAGCCTTAGCCTAGGGGAGCCTAAAGCCTAGGGGTGCCCTAGCCTGAAGGCTAGGGGAGCCCTAGCCTTAGCCTAGGGGAGCCCTAGCCTAAAGCCTAGGGGTGCCCTAGCCTGAAGGCTAGGGGAGCCCTAGCCTTAGCCTAGGGGAGCCCTAGCCTAAAGCCTAGGGGTGCCCTAGCCTGAAGGCTAGGGGAGCCCTAGCCTTAGCCTAGGGGAGCCTAAAGCCTAGGGGTGCCCTAGCCTGAAGGCTAGGGGAGCCCTAGCCTTAGCCTAGGGGAGCCTAAAGCCTAGGGGTGCCCTAGCCTGAAGGCTAGGGGAGCCCTAGCCTTAGCCTAGGGGAGCCCTAGCCTGAAGCCTAGGGGTGCCCCAGCCTGAAGGCTAGGGGAGCCCTAGCCTTAGCCTAGGGGAGCCCTAGCCTGAAGCCTAGGGGTGCCCCAGCCTGAAGGCTAGGGGAGCCCTAGCCTTAGCCTAGGGGAGCCCTAGCCTGAAGCCTAGGGGTGCCCTAGCCTGAAGGCTAGGGGAGCCCTAGCCTTAGCCTAGGGGAGCCCTAGCCTGAAGCCTAGGGGTGCCCTAGCCTGAAGGCTAGGGGAGCCCTAGCCTTAGCCTAGGGGAGCCCTAGCCTGAAGCCTAGGGGTGCCCTAGCCTGAAGGGTAGGGGAGCCCTAGCCTTAGCCTAGGGGAGCCCTAGCCTGAAGCCTAGGGGTGCCCTAGCCTGAAGGCTAGGGGAGCCCTAGCCTTAGCCTAGGGGAGCCCTAGCCTGAAGCCTAGGGGTGCCCTAGCCTGAAGGCTAGGGGAGCCCTAGCCTTAGCCTAGGGGAGCCCTAGCCTGAAGCCTAGGGGTGCCCTAGCCTGAAGGCTAGGGGAGCCCTAGCCTTAGCCTAGGGGAGCCCTAGCCTGAAGCCTAGGGGTGCCCTAGCCTGAAGGCTAGGGGAGCCCTAGCCTTAGCCTAGGGGAGCCCTAGCCTGAAGCCTAGGGGTGCCCTAGCCTGAAGGCTAGGGGAGCCCTAGCCTTAGCCTAGGGAGCCCTAGCCTGAAGCCTAGGGGTGCCCTAGCCTGAAGGCTAGGGGAGCCCTAGCCTTAGCCTAGGGGAGCCCTAGCCTGAAGCCTAGGGGTGCCCTAGCCTGAAGGCTAGGGGAGCCCTAGCCTTAGCCTAGGGGAGCCCTAGCCTGAAGCCTAGGGGTGCCCCAGCCTGAAGGCTAGGGGAGCCCTAGCCTTAGCCTAGGGGAGCCCTAGCCTGAAGCCTAGGGGTGCCCCAGCCTGAAGGCTAGGGGAGCCCTAGCCTTAGCCTAGGGGAGCCCTAGCCTGAAGCCTAGGGGTGCCCCAGCCTGAAGGCTAGGGGAGCCCTAGCCTTAGCCTAGGGGAGCCCTAGCCTGAAGCCTAGGGGTGCCCCAGCCTGAAGGCTAGGGGAGCCCTAGCCTTAGCCTAGGGGAGCCCTAGCCTGAAGCCTAGGGGTGCCCCAGCCTGAAGGCTAGGGGAGCCCTAGCCTTAGCCTAGGGGAGCCCTAGCCTGAAGCCTAGGGGTGCCCCAGCCTGAAGGCTAGGGGAGCCCTAGCCTTAGCCTAGGGGAGCCCTAGCCTGAAGCCTAGGGGTGCCCCAGCCTGAAGGCTAGGGGAGCCCTAGCCTTAGCCTAGGGGAGCCCTAGCCTGAAGCCTAGGGGTGCCCCAGCCTGAAGGCTAGGGGAGCCCTAGCCTTAGCCTAGGGGAGCCCTAGCCTGAAGCCTAGGGGTGCCCCAGCCTGAAGGCTAGGGGAGCCCTAGCCTTAGCCTAGGTGAGCCCTAGCCTGAAGCCTAGGGGTGCCCCAGCCTGAAGGCTAGGGGAGCCCTAGCCTTAGCCTAGGGGAGCCCTAGCCTGAAGCCTAGGGTTGCCCCAGCCTGAAGGCTAGGGGAGCCCTAGCCTTAGCCTAGGGGAGCCCTAGCCTGAAGCCTAGGGGTGCCCCAGCCTGAAGGCTAGGGGAGCCCTAGCCTTAGCCTAGGGGAGCCCTAGCCTAAAGCCTAGGGGTGCCCCAGCCTGAAGGCTAGGGGAGCCCTAGCCTTAGCCTAGGGGAGCCCTAGCCTAAAGCCTAGGGGTGCCCCAGCCTGAAGGCTAGGGGAGCCCTAGCCTTAGCCTAGGGGAGCCCTAGCCTAAAGCCTAGGGGAGCCCCAGCCTGAAGGCTAGGGGAGCCCTAGCCTTAGCCTAGGGGAGCCCTAGCCTAAAGCCTAGGGGTGCCCCAGCCTGAAGGCTAGGGGAGCCCTAGCCTTAGCCTAGGGGAGCCCTAGCCTAAAGCCTAGGGGTGCCCCAGCCTGAAGGCTAGGGGAGCCCTAGCCTTAGCCTAGGGGAGCCCTAGCCTAAAGCCTAGGGGTGCCCCAGCCTGAAGGCTAGGGGAGCCCTAGCCTTAGCCTAGGGGGAGCCTAAAGCCTAGGGGTGCCCCAGCCTGAAGGCTAGGGGAGCCCTAGCCTTAGCCTAGGGGAGCCTAAAGCCTAGGGGTGCCCCAGCCTGAAGGCTAGGGGAGCCCTAGCCTTAGCCTAGGGGAGCCTAAAGCCTAGGGGTGCCCCAGCCTGAAGGCTAGGGGAGCCCTAGCCTTAGCCTAGGGGAGCCTAAAGCCTAGGTGTGCCCCAGCCTGAAGGCTAGGGGAGCCCTAGCCTTAGCCTAGGGGAGCCTAAAGCCTAGGGGTGCCCTAGCCTGAAGGCTAGGGGAGCCCTAGCCTTAGCCTAGGGGAGCCCTAGCCTAAAGCCTAGGGGTGCCCTAGCCTGAAGGCTAGGGGAGCCCTAGCCTTAGCCTAGGGGAGCCTAAAGCCTAGGGGTGCCTTAGCCTGAAGGCTAGGGGAGCCCTAGCCTTAGCCTAGGGGAGCCCTAGCCTAAAGCCTAGGGGTGCCCTAGCCTGAAGGCTAGGGGAGCCCTAGCCTTAGCCTAGGGGAGCCTAAAGCCTAGGGGTGCCCTAGCCTGAAGGCTAGGGGAGCCCTAGCCTTAGCCTAGGGGAGCCCTAGCCTAAAGCCTAGGGGTGCCCAAGCCTGAAGGCTAGGGGAGCCCTAGCCTTAGCCTAGGGGAGCCTAAAGCCTAGGGGTGCCCTAGCCTGAAGGCTAGGGGAGCCCTAGCCTTAGCCTAGGGGAGCCTAAAGCCTAGGGGTGCCCTAGCCTGAAGGCTAGGGGAGCCCTAGCCTGGAGGCTAGGGGAGCCCTAGCCTTAGCCTAGGGGAGCCCTAGCCTCAAGCCTAGGGGTGCCCTAGCCTGGAGGCTAGGGGAGCCCTAGCCTTAGCCTAGGGGAGCCCTAGCCTCAAGCCTAGGGGTGCCCTAGCTTGGAGGCTAGGGGAGCCCTAGCCTTAGCCTAGGGGAGCCCTAGCCTCAAGCCTAGGGGTGCCCTAGCCTGGAGGCTAGGGGAGCCCTAGCCTTAGCCTAGGGGAGCCCTAGCCTCAAGCCTAGGGGTGCCCTAGCCTGAAGGCTAGGGGAGCCCTAGCCTTAGCCTAGGGGAGCCCTAGCCTAAAGCCTAGGGGTGCCCTAGCCTGAAGGCTAGGGGAGCCCTAGCCTTAGCCTAGGGGAGCCCTAGCCTAAAGCCTAGGGGTGCCCTAGCCTGAAGTCTAGGGGAGCCCTAGCCTTAGCCTAGGGGAGCCCTAGCCTAAAGCCTAGGGGTGCCCTAGCCTGAAGGCTAGGGGAGCCCTAGCCTTAGCCTAGGGGAGCCCTAGCCTAAAGCCTAGGGGTGCCCTAGCCTGAAGGCTAGGGGAGCCCTAGCCTTAGCCTAGGGGAGCCCTAGCCTAAAGCCTAGGGGTGCCCTAGCCTGAAGGCTAGGGGAGCCCTAGCCTTAGCCTAGGGGAGCCCTAGCCTAAAGCCTAGGGGTGCCCTAGCCTGAAGGCTAGGGGAGCCCTAGCCTTAGCCTAGGGGAGCCCTAGCCTAAAGCCTAGGGGAGCCCTAGCCTGAAGGCTAGGGGAGCCCTAGCCTTAGCCTAGGGGAGCCCTAGCCTAAAGCCTAGGGGTGCCCTAGCCTGAAGGCTAGGGGAGCCCTAGCCTTAGCCTAGGGGAGCCCTAGCCTAAAGCCTAGGGGTGCCCTAGCCTGAAGGCTAGGGGAGCCCTAGCCTTAGCCTAGGGGAGCCTAAAGCCTAGGGGTGCCCTAGCCTGAAGGCTAGGGGAGCCCTAGCCTTAGCCTAGGGGAGCCTAAAGCCTAGGGGTGCCCTAGCCTGAAGGCTAGGGGAGCCCTAGCCTTAGCCTAGGGGAGCCTAAAGCCTAGGGGTGCCCTAGCCTGAAGGCTAGGGGAGCCCTAGCCTTAGCCTAGGGTAGCCCTAGCCTAAAGCCTAGGGGTGCCCTAGCCTGAAGGCTAGGGGAGCCCTAGCCTTAGCCTAGGGGAGCCTAAAGCCTAGGGGTGCCCTAGCCTGAAGGCTAGGGGAGCCCTAGCCTTAGCCTAGGTGAGCCCTAGCCTAAAGCCTAGGTGTGCCCTAGCCTGAAGGCTAGGGGAGCCATAGCCTTAGCCTAGGGGAGCCTAAAGCCTAGGGGTGCCCTAGCCTGAAGGCTAGGGGAGCCCTAGCCTTAGCCTAGGGGAGCCTAAAGCCTAGGGGTGCCCTAGCCTGAAGGCTAGGGGAGCCCTAGCCTTAGCCTAGGGGAGCCCTAGCCTAAAGCCTAGGGGTGCCCTAGCCTGAAGGCTAGGGGAGCCCTAGCCTTAGCCTAGGAGAGCCCTAGCCTAAAGCCTAGGGGTGCCCTAGCCTGAAGGCTAGGGGAGCCCTAGCCTTAGCCTAGGGGAGCCTAAAGCCTAGGGGTGCCCTAGCCTGAAGGCTAGGGGAGCCCTAGCCTTAGCCTACGGGAGCCTAAAGCCTAGGGGTGCCCTAGCCTGAAGGCTAGGGGAGCCCTAGCCTTAGCCTAGGGGAGCCCTAGCCTGAAGCCTAGGGGTGCCCTAGCCTGAAGGCTAGGGGAGCCCTAGCCTTAGCCTAGGGGAGCCCTAGCCTGAAGCCTAGGGGTGCCCTAGCCTGAAGGCTAGGGGAGCCCTAGCCTTAGCCTAGGGGAGCCCTAGCCTGAAGCCTAGGGGTGCCCTAGCCTAAGGCTAGGGGAGCCCTAGCCTTAGCCTAGGGGAGCCCTAGCCTGAAGCCTAGGGGTGCCCTAGCCTGAAGGCTAGGGGAGCCCTAGCCTTAGCCTAGGGGAGCCCTAGCCTGAAGCCTAGGGGTGCCCTAGCCTGAAGGCTAGGGGAGCCCTAGCCTTAGCCTAGGGGAGCCCTAGCCTGAAGCCTAGGGGTGCCCTAGCCTGAAGGCTAGGGGAGCCCTAGCCTTAGCCTAGGGGAGCCCTAGCCTGAAGCCTAGGGGTGCCCTAGCCTGAAGGCTAGGGGAGCCCTAGCCTTAGCCTAGGGGAGCCCTAGCCTGAAGCCTAGGGGTGCCCTAGCCTGAAGGCTAGGGGAGCCCTAGCCTTAGCCTAGGGGAGCCCTAGCCTGAAGCCTAGGGGTGCCCTAGCCTGAAGGCTAGGGGAGCCCTAGCCTTAGCCTAGGGGAGCCCTAGCCTGAAGCCTAGGGGTGCCCTAGCCTGAAGGCTAGGGGAGCCCTAGCCTTAGCCTAGGGGAGCCCTAGCCTGAAGCCTAGGGGTGCCCTAGCCTGAAGGCTAGGGGAGCCCTAGCCTTAGCCTAGGGGAGCCCTAGCCTGAAGCCTAGGGGTGCCCTAGCCTGAAGGCTAG
>NW_027457729.1:0-47002 GCF_050624435.1 Tenrec ecaudatus
GGTGAGCCTAAAGCCTAGGGGTGCCCTAGCCTGAAGGCTAAGGGAGCCTAAAGCCTAGGGGTGCCCTAGCCTGAAGGCTAGGGGAGCCCTAGCCTTAGCCTAGGGGAGCCTAAAGCCTAGGGGTGCGCTAGCCTGAAGGCTAGGGGAGACCTAGACTTAAGGCTAGGGGAGCCTAAAGCCTAGGGGTGCCCTAGCCTGAAGGCTAGGGGAGGCCTAGCCTTAGCCTAGGGGAGCCTAAAAATTAGGGGTGCCCTAGCCTGAAGGCTAGGGGAGCCTAAAGACTAGGGGTGCCCTAGCCTGAAGGCTAGGGGAGCCCTAGCCTGAAGGCTTGGGGTGCCCTAGCCTGAAGGCTTGGGGTGCCCTAGCCTGAAGGCTACGGGTGCCCTAGCCTGAAGGCTAGGGGAGCCTAAAGCCTAGGGGTGCGCTAGCCTGAAGGCTAGGGGAGCCCTAGCCTGAAGGCTAGGGGAGCCTAAAGCCTAGGGGTGCCCTAGCCTGAAGCCTAGGGGAGCCCTAGCCTTAGCCTAGGGGAGCCTAAAGCCTAGGGGTGCCCTAGCCTGAAGGCTAGGGGATCCTAAAGCCTAGGGGTGCCCTAGCCTGAAGGCTAGGAGAGCCCTAGCCTTAGCCTAGGGGAGCATTAAGCCTAGGGTGCCCTAGCCTGAAGGCTAGGGGAGCCCTAGCCTGAAGGCTAGGGGAGCCTAAAGCCTAGGGGTGCCCTAGCCTGAAGGCTAGGGGAGCCCTAGCCATAGCCTAGGGGAGCCTAAAGCCTAGGGGTGCCCTAGCCTGAAGGCTAGGGGAGCCTAAAGCCTAGGGGTGCCCTAGACTGAAGCCTAGAGGAGCCCTAGCCTTAGCCTAGGGGAGCTAAAGCCTAGGGGTGCCCTAGCCTGAAGGCTAGGGGAGCCTAAAGCCTAGGGGTGCCCTAGCCTGAAGGCTAGGGGAGCCCTAGCCTTAGCCTAGGGGAGCCTAAAGCCTAGGGGTGCCCTAGCCTGAAGGCTAGGGTAGCCTAAAGCCTAGGGGTGCCCTAGCCTGAAGGCTAGGGGAGCCCTAGCCTTAGCCTAGGGGAGGCTAAAGCATAGGGGTGCCCTAGCCTGAAGGCTAGGGGAGCCCTAGCCTGAAGTCTAGGGGAGCCTAAAGCCTAGGGGTGCCCTAGCCTGAAGGCTAGGGGAGCCCTAGCCTTAGCCTAGGGGAGCCTAAAGCCTAGGGGTGCCCTAGCCTGAAGGCTAGGGGAGCCAGAGCCTTGGGGTGCCCTAGCCTGAAGGCTAGGGGAGCCTAATTCCTAGGGGTGCCCTAGCCTGAAGGCTAGGGGAGCCCTAGCCTGAAGGCTAGGGGAGCCTAAAGCCTAGGGGAGCCCTAGCTTGAAGGCTAGGGGAGCCTAAAGACTAGGGGTGCCCTAGCCTGAAGGCTAGGGGAGCCTAAAGCTAGGGATGCCCTAGCCTGAAGGCTAGGGGAGCCCTAACCTTAGCCTAGGGCAGCCTAAAGCCTAGGGGTGCACTAGCTTGAAGGCTAGGGGAGCCCTAGCCTCAAGGCTAGGGGAGCCCTAGCCTGAAGGCTAGGGGAGCGTAAAGCCTAGAGGTGCCCTAGCCTGAAGGCTAGGGGAGCCCTAGCCTTAGCCTAGGGGAGCCTAAAGCCTAGGGGTGCCCAAGCCTGAAGGCTAGGGGAGCCTAAAGCCTAGGGGTGGCCTAGCCTGAAGGCTAGGGGAGGCCTAGCCTTAGCCTAGCGGAGCCTAAAGCCTAGGGGTGCCCTAGCCTGAAGGCTAGGGGAGCCCTAGCCTGAAGGCTAGGGGAGCCTAAAGCCTAGGGGTGACCTAGCCTAAAGGCTAGGGGAGCCTAAAGTCTAGGGGTGCCCTAGCCTGAAGGCTAGGGGAGCCCTAGCCTGAAGGCTAGGGGAGCCTAAAGCCTAGGGGTGCCCTAGCCTGAAGGCTAGGGGAGCCTAAAGCCTAGGGGTGCCCTAGCCTGAAGGCTAGGGGAGTCCTAGCATGAAGGCTAGGGGAGCCTAAAGCCTAGGGGTGCCCTAGCCTGAAGGCTAGGGGAGCCTAAAGCCTAGGGGTGCCCTAGACTGAAGCCTAGAGGAGCCCTAGCCTTAGCCTAGGGGAGCTAAAGCCTAGGGGTGCCCTAGCCTGAAGGCTAGGGGAGCCTAAAGCCTAGGGGTGCCCTAGCCTGAAGGCTAGGGGAGCCCTAGCCTTAGCCTAGGGGAGCCTAAAGCCTAGGGGTGCCCTAGCCTGAAGGCTAGGGTAGCCTAAAGCCTAGGGGTGCCCTAGCCTGAAGGCTAGGGGAGCCCTAGCCTTAGCCTAGGGGAGGCTAAAGCATAGGGGTGCCCTAGCCTGAAGGCTAGGGGAGCCCTAGCCTGAAGTCTAGGGGAGCCTAAAGCCTAGGGGTGCCCTAGCCTGAAGGCTAGGGGAGCCCTAGCCTTAGCCTAGGGGAGCCTAAAGCCTAGGGGTGCCCTAGCCTGAAGGCTAGGGGAGCCAGAGCCTTGGGGTGCCCTAGCCTGAAGGCTAGGGGAGCCTAATTACTAGGGGTGCCCTAGCCTAAAGGCTAGGGGAGCCCTAGCCTGAAGGCTAGGGGAGCCTAAAGCCTAGGGGAGCCCTAGCTTGAAGGCTAGGGGAGCCTAAAGACTAGGGGTGCCCTAGCCTGAAGGCTAGGGGAGCCTAAAGCTAGGGATGCCCTAGCCTGAAGGCTAGGGGAGCCCTAACCTTAGCCTAGGGCAGCCTAAAGCCTAGGGGTGCACTAGCTTGAAGGCTAGGGGAGCCCTAGCCTCAAGGCTAGGGGAGCCCTAGCCTGAACGCTAGGGGAGCGTAAAGCCTAGAGGTGCCCTAGCCTGAAGGCTAGGGGAGCCCTAGCCTTAGCCTAGGGGAGCCTAAAGCCTAGGGGTGCCCAAGCCTGAAGGCTAGGGGAGCCTAAAGCCTAGGGGTGGCCTAGCCTGAAGGCTAGGGGAGGCCTAGCCTTAGCCTAGGGGAGCCTAAAGCCTAGGGGTGCCCTAGCCTGAAGGCTAGGGGAGCCCTAGCCTGAAGGCTAGGGGAGCCTAAAGCCTAGGGGTGACCTAGCCTAAAGGCTAGGGGAGCCTAAAGTCTAGGGGTGCCCTAGCCTGAAGGCTAGGGGAGCCCTAGCCTGAAGGCTAGGGGAGCCTAAAGCCTAGGGGTGCCCTAGCCTGAAGGCTAGGGGAGCCTAAAGCCTAGGGGTGTCCTAGCCTGAAGGCTAGGGGAGTCCTAGCATGAAGGCTAGGGGAGCCTAAAGCCTAGGGGTGCCCTAGCCTGAAGGCTAGGGGAGCCCTAGCCTGAAGGCTAGGGGAGCTTAAAGCCTAGGGGTGCCCTAGCCTGAAGGCTAGGGGAGCCTAAAGACTAGGGGTGCCTAGCCTGAAGGCTAGGGGAGCCTAAAGCCTAGGGGTGCCCTAGTCTGAAGGCTAGGGAAGCTTAAAGCCTAGGGGTGCCCTAGACTGAAGGCTAGGGGAGCCTAAAGACTAGGGGTGCCCTAGCCTGAAGGCTAGGGGAGCCTAAAGGCTAGGGATGCCCTAGCCTGAAGGCTAGGGGAGCCCTAGCCTTAGCCTAGGGGAGCCTAAAGTCTAGGGGTGCCCTAGCCTGAAGGCTAGGGGAGCCCTAGCCTGAAGGCTAGGGGAGCCTAAAGTCTAGGGGTGCCCTAGCCTGAAGCCTAGGGGAACCCTAGCCTTAGCCTAGGGGAGCTAAAATTTAGGGGTGCCCTATCCTGAAGGCTAGGGGAGCCCTAGCCTGAAGGCTAGGGGAGCCTAAAGCCTAGGTGTGCCCTAGCCTGAAGGCTAGGGGAGCCCTAGCCTTAGCCTAGGGGAGCCTAAAGCCTAGGGGTGCCCTAGCCTGAAGGCTAGGGGAGCCCTAGCCTGAAGGCTAGGGGATCCTAATGCCTAGGGGTGCCCTTGCCTGAAGCCTAGGGGAGCCCTAGCCTTAGCCTAGGGGAGCTAAAGCCTAGGGGAGCCCTGGCCTGAAGGCTAGGGGAGCCTAAAGCCTAGGGGTGCCCTAGCCTGAAGGCTAGGGGAGCCCTAGCCTTAGCCTAGGGGAGCCTAAAGCCTAGGGGTGCCCTAGCCTGAAGGCTACGGTAGCCTAAAGCCTAGGGGTGCCCTAGCCTGTAGGCTAGGGCAGCCCTAGCCTTAGCCTAGGGGAGCCTAAAGCCTAGGGGTGCCCTAGCCTGAAGGCTAGGGGAACCCTAGCCTGAAGGGTAGGGGAGCCTAAATCCTAGTGTTGCCCTTGCCTGAAGGCTAGGGGAGCCCTAGCCTGAAGGCTAGGGGAGCCTAAAGCCTAGGGGTGCCCTAGCCTGAAGGCTAGGGGAGCCCTAGCCTGAAGGCTAGGGGAGCCTAAGCCTAGGGGTGCCCTAGCCTTAGGCTAGGGGAGCCTAAAGCCTAGGGGTGCCCTAGCCTGAAGGCTAGGGGAGCCTAAAGTCTAGGGGTGCCCTAGCCTGAAGGCTAGGGGAGCCCTAGCCTTAGCCTAGGGGAGCCTAAAGCCTAGGGGTGCGCTAGCCTGAAGGCTAAGGGAGACCTACCCTTAAGGCTAGGGGAGCCTAAAGCCTAGGGGTGCCCTAGCCTGAAGGCTAGGGGAGGCCGAGCCTTAGCCTAGGGGAGCCTAAAAATTAGGGGTGCCCTAGCCTGAAGGCTAGGGGAGCCTAAAGTCTAGGGGTGCCCTAGCCTGAAGGCTAGGGGAGCCCTAGCCTGAAGGCTAGGGGTGCCCTAGCCTGAAGGCTAGGGGAGCCTAAAGCCTAGGGGTGCCCTAGCCTGAAGGCTAGGGGAGCCCTAGCCTGAAGGCTACGGGAGCCTAAAGCCTAGGGGTGCCCTAGCTTGAAGGCTAGGGGAGCCCTAGCCTTAGCCTAGGGGAGCCTAAAGCCTAGGGTTACCCTAGCCTGAAGGCTAGGGGATCCTAAAGCCTAGGGGTGCCCTAGCCTGAAGGCTAGGAGAGCCCCTGCCTTAGCCTAGCGGAGCCTAAAGCCTAGGGTGCCCTAGCCTGAAGGCTAGGGGAGCCTAAAGCCTAGGGGTGCCCTAGCCTGAGCTAGGGGAGCCCTAGCCATAGCCTAGGGGAGCCGAAAGCCTAGGGGTGCCCTAGCCTGAAGGCTAGGGGGAGCCCTAGCCTGAAGGCTAGGGGAGCCTAAAGCCTAGGGGTGCCCTAGCCTGAAGGCTAGGAGAGCCCTAGCCTTAGCCTAGGGGAGCCTAAAGCCTAGGGGTGCCCTACCCTGAAGGCTAGGGGAGCCTAAAGCCTAGGGGTGCCCTAGACTGAAGCCTAGGGGAGCCCTAGCCTTAGCCTAGGAGAGCTAAAGCCTAGGGGTGCCCTAGCCTGAAGGCTAGGGGAGCCTAAAGCCTAGGGGTGCCCTAGCCTGAAGGCTAGGGGAGCCTAAAGCCTAGGGGTGCCCTAGCCTGAAGGCTAGGGGAGCCCTAGCCTGAAGGCTACGGGAGCCTAAAGCCTAGGGGTGCCCTAGCCTGAAGGCTAGGGGAGCCCTAGCCTTAGCCTAGGGGAGCCTAAAGCCTAGGGGTGCCCTAGCCTGAAGGCTAGGGGATCCTAAAGCCTAGGGGTGCCCTAGCCTGAAGGCTAGGAGAGCCCCTGCCTTAGCCTAGGGGAGCCTAAAGCCTAGGGTGCCCTAGCCTGAAGGCTAGGGGAGCCTAAAGCCTAGGGGTGCCCTAGCAGGAGCTAGGGGAGCCCTAGCCATAGCCTAGGGGAGCCGAAAGCCTAGGGGTGCCCTAGCCTGAAGGCTAGGGGAGCCCTAGCCTGAAGGCTAGGGGAGCCTAAAGCCTAGGGGTGCCCTAGTCTGAAGGCTAGGAGAGCCCTAGCCTTAGCCTTGGGGAGCCTAAAGCCTAGGGGTGCCCTACCCTGAAGGCTAGGGAGCCTAAAGCCTAGGGGTGCCCTAGACTGAAGCCTAGGGGAGCCCTAGCCTTAGCCTAGGAGAGCTAAAGCCTAGGGGTGCCCTAGCATGAAGGCTAGGGGAGCCCTAGCCTGAAGGCTAGGGGAGCCTAAAGCCTAGGGGTGCCCTAGCCTGAAGGCTACGGGAGCCCTAGCCTTAGCCTAGGGGAGCCTAAAGCCTAGGGGTGCCCTAGCCTGAAGGCAAGGGTACCCTAAAGCCTAGGGGTGCCCTAGCCTGAATGCTAGGGGAGCCCTAGCCTTAGCCTAGGGGAGCCTAAAGCATAGGGGTGCCCTAGCCTGAAGGCTAGGGGAGCCCTAGCCTGAAGGCTAGGGGAGCCTAAAGCCTAGGGGTGCCCTAGCCTGAAGGCTAGGGGAGCCCTAGCCTGAAGGCTATGGGTGCCCTAGACTGAAGGCTAGGGGAGCCCTAGCCTGAAGGCTAGGGGAGCCTAAATCCTAGGGGTGCCCTAGCATGAAGGCTAGGGGAGCCTAAAGCCTAGGGGTGCCCTAGCCTGAAGGCTAGGGGAGCCTAAAGCCTAGGGGTGCCCTAGCCTGAAGGCTAGGGGAGCCCTAGCCTGAAGGCTAGGGGAGCCTAAAGACTAGGGATGTCCTAGCCTGAAGGCTAGGGGAGCCCAAGCCTGAAGGCTAGGGGAGCCTAAAGGCTAGGGATGCCCTAGCCTGAAGGCTAGGGGAGCCCTAGCCTTAGCCTAGGGGAGCCTAAAGCCTAGGGGTGCACTAGCTTGAAGGCTAGGGGAGCCCTAGCCTGAAGGCTAGGGGAGCGCTAGCCTGAAGGGTAGGGGAGCCTAAAGCCTATGGGTGCCCTAGCCTGAAGGCTAGGGGAGCCCTAGCCTTAGCCTAGGGGAGCCTAAAGCCTAGGGGTGCCCGAGCCTGAAGACTAGGGGAGCCTAAATCCTAGGGGTGCCCTAGCCTGAAGGCTAGGGGAGCCCTAGGCTTAGCCTAGGGGAGCCTAATGCCTAGGGGTGCGCTAGCCTGAAGGCTAGGGGAGCCTTAGCCTTAAGGCTAGGGGAGCCTAAAGCCTAGGGGTGCCCTAGCCTGAAGGCTAGGGGAGGCCTAGCCTTAGCCTAGGGGAGCCTAAAGCCTAGGGGTGCCCTAGCCTGAAGGCTAGGGTAGCCTAAAGCCTAGCGGTGCCCTACCCTGAAGGCTAGGGGAGCCCTAGCCTGAAGGCTAGGGGTGCCCTAGCCTGAAGGCTAGGGGAGCCTAAAGCCTAGGGGTGCCCTAGCCTGAAGGCTAGGGGAGCCCTAGCCTTAGCCTAGGGGAGCCTAAAGCCTATGGGTGTCCTAGCCTGAAGGCTAGGGGAGCCTAAAGCCTAGGGGTGCCCTAGCCTGAAGGCTAGGAGAGCCCTAGCCTTAGCCTAGGGGAGCCTAAAGCCTAGGGTGCCCTAGCCTGAAGGCTAGGGGAGCCTAAAGCCTAGGGGTGCCCTAGCCTGAAGGGTAGGGGAGCCCTAGCCTTAGCCTAGGGGAGGCTAAAGCCTAGGGGTGCCCTATCCTGAAGGCTAGGGGAGCCCTAGCCTGAAGGCTAGGGGAGCCTAAAGCCTAGGTGTACCCTAGCCTGAAGGCTAGGGGAGCCCTAGCCTTAGCCTAGGGGAACCTAAAGCTTAGGGGTGCCCTAGCCTGAAGGCTAGGGGAGCCCTAGCCTGAATGCTAGGTGAGCCCTAGCCTGAAGGCTAGGGGAGCCTAATGCGTAGGGGTGCCCTAGCCTGAAGCCTAGGGGAGCCCTAGCCTTAGCCTAGGGGAGCTAAAGCCTAGGGGAGCCCTGGCCTCAACGCTAGGGGAGCCTAAAGCCTAGGGGTGCCCTAGCCTGAAGGCAAGGGGAGCCCTAGCCTTAGCCTAGGGGAGCCTAAAGCCTAGGGGTGCCCTAGACTGAAGGCTAGGGTAGCCTAAAGCCTAGGGGTGCCCTAGCCTGTAGGCTAGGGCAGCCCTAGCCTTAGCCTAGGGGAGCCTAAAGCCTAGGGGTGCCCTAGCCTGAAGGCTAGGGGATCCTAAAGCCTAGGGGTGCCCTAGCCTGAAGGCTAGGAGAGCCCCTGCCTTAGCCTAGGGGAGCCTAAAGCCTAGGGTGCCCTAGCCTGAAGGCTAGGGGAGCCTAAGGCCTAGGGGTGCCCTAGCCTGAGCTAGGGGAGCCCTAGCCATAGCCTAGGGGAGCCGAAAGCCTAGGGGTGCCCTAGCCTGAAGGCTAGGGGAGCCCTAGCCTGAAGGCTAGGGGAGCCTAAAGCCTAGGGGTGCCCTAGCCTGAAGGCTAGGAGAGCCCTAGCCTTAGCCTAGGGGAGCCTAAAGCCTAGGGGTGCCCTACCCTGAAGGCTAGGGGAGCCTAAAGCCTAGGGGTGCCCTAGACTGAAGCCTAGGGGAGCCCTAGCCTTAGCCTAGGAGAGCTAAAGCCTAGGGGTGCCCTAGCCTGAAGGCTAGGGGAGCCCTAGCCTGAAGGCTAGGGGAGCCCTAGCCTGAAGGCTAGGGGAGCCTAAAGCCTAGGGGTGCCCTAGCCTGAAGGCTACGGGAGCCCTAGCCTTAGCCTAGGGGAGCCTAAAGCCTAGGGGTGCCCTAGCCTGAAGGCAAGGGTACCCTAAAGCCTAGGGGTGCCCTAGCCTGAAGGCTAGGGGAGCCCTAGCCTTAGCCTAGGGGAGCCTAAAGCATAGGGGTGCCCTAGCCTGAAGGCTAGGGGAGCCCTAGCCTGAAGGCTAGGGTAGCCTAAAGCTTAGGGGTGCCCTAGCCTGAAGGCTAGGGGAGCCCTAGCCTGAAGGCTATGGGTGCCCTAGACTGAAGGCTAGGGGAGCCCTAGCCTGAAGGCTAGGGGAGCCTAAAGCCTAGGGGTGCCCTAGCCTGAAGGCTAGGGGAGCCTAAAGCCTAGGGGTGCCTTAGCCTGAAGGTTAGGGGAGCCCTAGCCTGAAGGCTAGGGGAGCCTAAAGCCTAGGGGTGCCCTAGCCTGAAGGCTAGGGGAGCCCTAGCCTGAAGGCTAGGGGAGCCTAAAGACTAGGGATGTCCTAGCCTGAAGGCTAGGGGAGCCCAAGCCTGAAGGCTAGGGGAGCCTAAAGGCTAGGGATGCCCTAGCCTGAAGGCTAGGGGAGCCCTAGCCTTAGCCTAGGGGAGCCTAAAGCCTAGGGGTGCACTAGCTTGAAGGCTAGGGGAGCCCTAGCCTGAAGGCTAGGGGAGCCCTAGCCTTAGCCTAGGGGAGCCTAAAGCCTAGGGGTGCCCGAGCCTGAAGGCTAGGGGAGCCTAAATCCTAGGGGTGCCCTAGCCTGAAGGCTAGGGGAGCCCTAGGCTTAGCCTAGGGGAGCCTAATGCCTAGGGGTGCGCTAGCCTGAAGGCTAGGGGAGCCCTAGCCTTAAGGCTAGGGGAGCCTAAAGCCTAGGGGTGCCCTAGCCTGAAGGCTAGGGGAGGCCTAGCCTTAGCCTAGGGGAGCCTAAAGCCTAGGGGTGCCCTAGCCTGAAGGCTAGGGTAGCCTAAAGCCTAGCGGTGCCCTAGCCTGAAGGCTAGGGGAGCCCTAGCCTGAAGGCTAGGGGTGCCCTAGCCTGAAGGCTAGGGGAGCCTAAAGCATAGGGGTGCCCTAGCCTGAAGGCTAGGGGAGCCCTAGCCTTAGCCTAGGGGAGCCTAAAGCCTATGGGTGTCCTAGCCTGAAGGCTAGGGGAGCCTAAAGCCTAGGGGTGCCCTAGCCTGAAAGCTAGGAGAGCCCTACCCTTAGCCTAGGGGAGCCTAAAGCCTAGGGTGCCCTAGCCTGAAGGCTAGGGGAGCCTAAAGCCTAGGGGTGCCCTAGCCTGAAGGCTAGGGGAGCCCTAGCTTTAGCCTAGGGGAGGCTAAAGCCTAGGGGTGCCCTATCCTGAAGGCTAGGGGAGCCCTAGCCTGAAGGCTAGGGGAGCCTAAAGCCTAGGTGTGCCCTAGCCTGAAGGCTAGGGGAGCCCTAGCCTTAGCTTAGGGGAGCCTAAAGCCTAGGGGTGCCCTAGCCTGAAGGCTAGGGGAGCCCTAGCCTGAAGGCTAGGGGATCCTAATGCCTAGGGGTGCCCTTGCCTGAAGCCTAGGGGAGCCCTAGCCTTAGCCTAGGGGAGCTAAAGCCTAGGGGAGCCCTGGCCTGAAGGCTAGGGGAGCCTAAAGCCTAGGGGTGCCCTAGCCTGAAGGCTAGGGGAGCCCTAGCCTTAGCCTAGGGGAGCCTAAAGCCTAGGGGTGCCCTAGCCTGAAGGCTAGGGTAGCCTAAAGCCTAGGGGTGCCCTAGCCTGTAGGCTAGGGCAGCCCTAGCCTTAGCCTAGGGGAGCCTAAAGCCTAGGGGTGCCCTAGCCTGAAGGCTAGGGGAACCCTAGCCTGAAGGGTAGGGGAGCCTAAAGCCTAGTGTTGCCCTTGCCTGAAGGCTAGGGGAGCCCTAGCCTGAAGGCTAGGGGAGCCTAAAGCCTAGGGGTGCCCTAGCCTGAAGGCTAGGGGAGCCCTAGCCTGAAGGCTAGGGGAGCCTAAGCCTAGGGGTGTCCTAGCCTTAGGCTAGGGGAGCCTAAAGCCTAGGGGTGCCCTAGCCTGAAGGCTAGGGGAGCCTAAAGCCTAGGGGTGCCCTAGCCTGAAGGCTAGGGGAGCCTAAAGTCTAGGGGTGCCCTAGCCTGAAGGCTAGGGGAGCCCTAGCCTGAAGGCTAGGGGAGCTTAAAGCCTAGGGGTGCCTTAGCCTGAAGGCTAGGGGAGCCCTAGCTTGAAGGCTAGGGGAGCCTAAAGACTAGGGGTGCCCTAGCCTGAAGGCTAGGGGATCCCTAGCCTGAAGGCTAGGGGAGCCTAAAGCCTAGGGGTGCCCTAGCCTGAAGGCTAGGGGAGCCCTAGCCTGAAGGCTAGGGGAGCTTAAAGCCTAGGGGTGACCTAGCCTGAAGGCTAGGGGAGCCCTAGCCTGAAGGCTAGGTGAGCCTAAAGACTAGGGGTGCCCATTCCTGAAGGCTAGGGGAGCCTAAAGGCTAGGGATGCCCTAGCCTGAAGGCTAGGGGAGCCCTAGCCTTAGCCTTGGGGAGCCTAAAGCCTAGGGGTGCCCTAGCCTGAAGGCTAGGGGAGCCTAAAGCCTAGGGGTGCCCTAGCCTGAAGGCTAGGGGAGCCCTAGCCTGAAGGGTAGGGGAGCCTAAAGCCTAGTGTTGCCCTTGCCTGAAGGCTAGGGGAGCCCTAGCCTGAAGGCTAGGGGAGCCTATAGCCTAGGGGTGCCCTAGCATGAAGGCTAGGGGAGCCCTAGCCTGAAGGCTAGGGGAGCCTAAAGCCTAGGGGTGCCCTATCCTGAAGGCTAGGGGAGCCTAAAGCCTAGGGGTGCCCTAGCCTGAAGGCTAGGGGAGCCCTAGCCTGAAGGCTAGGGGAGCCTAAAGTCTAGGGGTGCCCTAGCCTGAAGGCTAGGGGAGTCCTAGCCTGAAGGCTAGGGGAGCTTAAAGCCTAGGGGTGCCTTAGCCTGAAGGCTAGGGGAGCCCTAGCTTGAAGGCTAGGGGAGCCTAAAGACTAGGGGTGCCCTAGCCTGAAGGTAGGGGAGCCCTAGCCTGAAGGCTAGGGGAGCCTAAAGCCTAGGGGTGCCCTAGCCTGAAGGCTAGGGGAGCTTAAAGCCTAGGGATGCCCTAGCCTGAAGGCTAGGTGAGCCCTAGCCTGAAGGCTAGGGGAGCCTAAAGACTAGGGGTGCCCATGCCTGAAGGCTAGGGGAGCCTAAAGGGTAGGGATGCCCTAGCCTGAAGGCTAGGGGAGCCCTAGCCTTAGCCTACTGGAGCCTAAAGCCTAGGGGTGCCCTAGCCTGAAGGCTAGGGGAGCCTAAAGCCTAGGGGTGCCCTATCCTGAAGGCTAGGGGAGCCCTAGCCTTAGCCTAGGGGAGCCTAAAGCCTAGGGGTGCGCTAGCCTGAAGGCTAGGGGAGCCTAAAGCCTAGCGGTGCCCTAGCCTGAAGGCTAGGGGAGCCCTAGCCTGAAGGCTAGGGGTGTCCTAGCCTGAAGGCTAGGGGAGCCTAAAGCCTAGGGGTGCCCTAGCCTGAAGGCTAGGGGAGCCCTAGCCTTAGCCTAGGGGAGGCTAAAGCCTAGTGGTGCACTAGCCTGAAGACTAGGGGAGCCTAAAGCCTAGGGGTGACCTAGCCTGAAGGCTAGGGGAGCCTAAAGCCTAGGCGTGCCCTAGCCTGAAGGCTACGGGAGCCTAAAGCCTAGGGGTGCCCTAGCCTGAAGGCTAGGGGAGCCCTAGCCTGAAGGCTAGTGGAGCCTAAAGCCTAGGGGTGCCCTAGCCTGAAGGCTAGGGGAGCCCTACCCTGAAAGCTAGGGGAGCTTAAAGCCTAGGGGTGCCCTAGCCTGAAGGCTAGGGGAGCCCTAGCCAGAAGGCTAGGGGAGCCTAAAGACTAGGGATGCCCTAGCCTGAAGGCTAGGGGAGCCCTAGCCTTAGCCTAGGGGAGCCTAAAGCCTAGGGGTGCACTAGCTTGAAGGCTAGGGGAGCCCTAGCCTGAAGGCTAGGGGAGCCCTAGCCTGAAGGCTAGGGGAGCCTAAAGCGTAGGGGTGCCCTAGCCTGAAGGCTAGGGGAGCCCTAGCCTTAGCCTAGGGTAGCCTAAAGCCTAGGGGTGCCCTAGCCTGAAGGCTAGGGGAGCCTAAAGCCTAGGGGTGCCCTAGCCTGAAGGCTAGGGGAGCCTAAAGCCTAGGGGTGCCCTAGCCTGAAGGCTAGGGGAGCCCTAGCCTTAGCCTAGGGGAGCCTAAAGCCTAGGGGTGCGCTAGCCTGAAGGCTAGGGGAGACCTAGACTTAAGGCTTGGGGAGCCTAAAGCCTAGGGGTTCCCTAGCCTGAAGGCTAGGGGAGGCCTAGCCTTAGCCTAGGGGAGCCTAAAGATTAGGGGTGCCCTAGCCTGAAGGCTAGGGGAGCCTAAAGCCTAGGGGTGCCCTAGCCTGAAGGCTAGGGGAGCCCTAGCCTGAAGGCTTGGGGTGCCCTAGCCTGAAGGCTACGGGTGCCCTAGCCTGAAGGCTAGGGGAGCCTAAAGCCTAGGGGTGCGCTAGCCTGAAGGCTAGGGGAGCCCTAGCCTGAAGGCTAGGGGAGCCTAAAGCCTAGGGGTGCCCTAGCCTGAAGCCTAGGGGAGCCCTAGCCTTAGCCTAGGGGAGCCTAAAGCCTAGGGGTGCCCTAGCCTGAAGGCTAGGGGATCCTAAAGCCTAGGGGTGCCCTAGCCTGAAGGCTAGGAGAGCCCTAGCCTTAGCCTAGGGGAGCCTTAAGCCTAGGGTGCCCTAGTCTGAAGGCTAGGGGAACCCTAGCCTGAAGGCTAGGGGAGCCTAAAGCCTAGGGGTGCCCTAGCCTGAAGGCTAGGGGAGCCCTAGCCTTAGCCTAGGGGAGCCTAAAGCCTAGGGGTGCCCTAGCCTGAAGGCTAGGGGAGCCTAAAGCCTAGGGGTGTCCTAGACTGAAGCCTAGAGGAGCCCTAGCCTTAGCCTAGGGGAGCTAAAGCCTAGGGGTGCCCTAGCCTGAAGGCTAGGGGAGCCTAAAGCCTAGGGGTGCCCTAGCCTGAAGGCTAGGGGAGCCCTAGCCTTAGCCTAGGGGAGCCTAAAGCCTAGGGGTGCCCTAGCCTGAAGGCTAGGGGAGCCCTAGCCTGAAGGCTAGGGGAGCCTAAAGCCAAGGGGTGCCCTAGCCTGAAGGCTAGGGGAGCCCTAGCCTTAGCCTAGGGGAGCCTAAAGCCTAGGAGTGCCCTAGCCTGAAGGCTAGGGGAGCCAGAGCCTTGGGGTGCCCTAGCCTGAAGGCTAGGGGAGCCTAATTCCTAGGGGTGCCCTAGCCTGAAGGCTAGGGGAGCCCTAGCCTGAAGGCTAGGGGAGCCTAAAGCCTAGGGGAGCCCTAGCTTGAAGGCTAGGGGAGCCTAAAGACTAGGGGTGCCCTAGCCTGAAGGCTAGGGGAGCCCTAGCCTGAAGGCTAGGGGAGCCTAAAGCTAGGGATGCCCTAGCCTGAAGGCTAGGGGAGCCCTAACCTTAGCCTAGGGCAGCCTAAAGCCTAGGGGTGCACTAGCTTGAAGGCTAGGGGAGCCCTAGCCTGAAGGCTAGGGGAGCCTAAAGCCTAGAGGTGCCCTAGCCTGAAGGATAGGGGAGCCCTAGCCTTAGCCTAGGGGAGCCTAAAGCCTATGGGTGCCCAAGCCTGAAGGCTAGGGGAGCCTAAAGCCTAGGGGTGCCCTAGCCTGAAGGCTAGGGGAGGCCTAGCCTTAGCCTAGGGGAGCCTAAAGCCTAGGGGTGCCCTAGCCTGAAGGCTAGGGGAGCCTAAAGCCTAGGGGTGCCCTAGCCTGAAGGCTAGGGGAGCCTAAAGCCTAGGGGTGCCCTAGCCTGAAGACTAGGGGAGCCCTAGCCATAGCCTAGGGGAGCTAAAGCCTAGGGGAGCCCTAGCCTGAAGGCTAGGGGAGCCTAAAGCCTAGGGGTGCCCTAGCCTGAATGCTAGGGGAGCACTAGTCTTAGCCTAGTGGAGCCTAAAGCCTAGGGGTGCCCTATCCTGACGGCTAGGGTAGCCTAAAGCCTAGGGGTGCCCTAGCCTGAAGGCTAGGGGAGCCCTAGCCTTAGCCTAGGGGAGCCTAAAGCCCAGGGGTGCCCTAGCGTGAAGGCTAGGGGAGCCCTAGTCTGAAGGGTAGGGGTGCCCTAGCGTGAAGGGTAGGGGGGCCTAAAGCCTAGTGTTGCCCTAGCCTGAAGGCTAGGGGAGCCCTAGCCTTAGCCTAGGGGAGCCTAAAGTCTAGGGGTGCCCTAGCCTGAAGGCTAGGGAAGCCCTAGCCTGAAGGCTAGGGGAGCCTAAAGCCTAGGGGTGCCCTAGCCTGAAGCCTAGGGGAACCCTAGCCTTAACCTAGGGGAGCTAAAGCTTAGGGGTGCCCTAGCCTGAAGGCTAGGGGAGCCCTAGCCTGAAGGCTAAGAGAGCCTAAAGCCTAGGGGTGCCCTAGCCTGAAGGCTAGGGGAGCCCTAGCCTTAGCCCAGGGGAGCCTAAAACCTAGGGGTGCCCTAGCCTGAAGGCTAGGGTAGCCTAAAGCCTAGGGGTGCCCTAGCCTGAAGGCTATGGGAGCCCTACCCTTACCCTAGGGGAGCCTATAGCCTAGGGTTGCCCTAGCCTGAAGGCTAGGGGAGCCTAAAGCCTAGGGGTGCCCTAGCCTGAAGGCTAGGGGAGCCCTAGCCTGAAGGCTAGGGGAGCCTAAAGCCTAGGGGTGCCCTAGCCTGAAGGCTAGGGGAGCCCTAGCCATAGCCTAGGGGAGCCTAAAGCCTAGGGGTGCCCTAGCCTGAAGGCTAGGGGAGCCTAAAGCCTAGGGGTGCCCTAGCCTGAAGGCTAGGGGAGCCCTAGCCTTAGCCTAGGGGAGCCTAAAGCCTAGGGGTGCCCTAGCCTGAAGGCTAGGGGAGCCTAAAGCCTAGGGGTGCCCTAGACTGAAGCCTAGAGGAGCCCTAGCCTTAGCCTAGGGGAGCTAAAGCCTAGGGGTGCCCTAGCCTGAAGGCTAGGGGAGCCTAAAGCCTAGGGGTGCCCTAGCCTGAAGGCTAGGGGAGCCCTAGCCTTAGCCTAGGGGAGCCTAAAGCCTAGGGGTACCCTAGCCTGAAGGCTAGGGTAGCCTAAAGCCTAGGGGTGCCCTAGCCTGAAGGCTAGGGGAGCCCTAGCCTTAGCTTACGGGAGCCTAAAGCATAGGGGTGCCCTAGCCTGAAGGCTAGGGGAGCCCTAGCCTGAAGGCTAGGGGAGCCTAAAGCCTAGGGGTGCCCTAGCCTGAAGGCTAGGGGAGCCCTAGCCTTAGCCTAGGGGAGCCTAAAGCCTAGGAGTGCCCTAGCCTGAAGGCTAGGGGAGCCAGAGCCTTGGGGTGCCCTAGCCTGAAGGCTAGGGGAGCCTAATTCCTAGGGGTGCCCTAGCCTGAAGGCTAGGGGAGCCCTAGCCTGAAGGCTAGGGGAGCCTAAAGACTAGGGGAGCCCTAGCTTGAAGGCTAGGGGAGCCTAAAGACTAGGGGTGCCCTAGCCTGAAGGCTAGGGGAGCCCTAGCCTGAAGGCTAGGGGAGCCTAAAGCTAGGGATGCCCTAGCCTGAAGGCTAGGGGAGCCCTAACCTTAGCCTAGGGCAGCCTAAAGCCTAGGGGTGCACTAGCTTGAAGGCTAGGGGAGCCCTAGCCTGAAGGCTAGGGGAGCCTAAAGCCTAGAGGTGCCCTAGCCTGAAGGCTAGGGGAGCCCTAGCCTTAGCCTAGGGGAGCCTAAAGCCTATGGGTGCCCAAGCCTGAAGGCTAGGGGAGCCTAAAGCCTAGGGGTGCCCTAGCCTGAAGGCTAGGGGAGGCCTAGCCTTAGCCTAGGGGAGCCTAAAGCCTAGGGGTGCCCTAGCCTGAAGGCTAGGGGAGCCTAAAGCCTAGGGGTGCCCTAGCCTGAAGGCTAGGGGAGCCTAAAGCCTAGGGGTGCCCAAGCCTGAAGGCGAGGGGAGCCTAAAGCCTAGGGGTGCCCTAGCCTGAAGACTAGGGGAGCCCTAGCCTTAGCCTAGGGGAGCTAAAGCCTAGGGGAGCCCTAGCCTGAAGGCTAGGGGAGCCTAAAGCCTAGGGGTGCCCTAGCCTGAATGCTAGGGGAGCCCTAGTCTTAGCCTAGGGGAGCCTAAAGCCTAGGGGTGCCCTAGCCTGACGGCTAGGGTAGCCTAAAGCCTAGGGGTGCCCTAGCCTGAAGGCTAGGGGAGCCCTAGCCTTAGCCTAGGGGAGCCTAAAGCCCAGGGGTGCCCTAGCGTGAAGGCTAGGGGAGCCCTAGTCTGAAGGGTAGGGGTGCCCTAGCGTGAAGGGTAGGGGGGCCTAAAGCCTAGTGTTGCCCTAGCCTGAAGGCTAGGGGAGCCCTAGCCTTAGCCTAGGGGAGCCTAAAGTCTAGGGGTGCCCTAGCCTGAAGGCTAGGGGAGCCCTAGCCTGAAGGCTAGGGGAGCCTAAAGCCTAGGGGTGCCCTAGCCTGAAGCCTAGGGGAACCCTAGCCTTAACCTAGGGGAGCTAAAGCTTAGGGGTGCCCTAGCCTGAAGGCTAGGGGAGCCCTAGCCTGAAGGCTAGGAGAGCCTAAAGCCTAGGGGTGCCCTAGCCTGAAGGCTAGGGGAGCCCTAGCCTTAGCCTAGGGGAGCCTAAAACCTAGGGGTGCCCTAGCCTGAAGGCTAGGGTAGCCTAAAGCCTAGGGGTGCCCTAGCCTGAAGGCTATGGGAGCCCTACCCTTAGCCTAGGGGAGCCTATAGCCTAGGGTTGCCCTAGCCTGAAGGCTAGGGGAGCCTAAAGCCTAGGGGTGACCTAGCCTAAAGGCTAGGGGAGCCTAAAGCCTAGGGGTGCCCTAGCCTGAAGGCTAGGGGAGCCTAAAGCCTAGGGGTGCCCTAGCGTGAAGGCTAGGGGAGCTTAAAGCCTAGGGGTGCCCTAGCCTGAAGGCTAGGGGAGCCCTAGCCTGAAGGCTAGGGGAGCCTAAAGCCTAGGGGTGCCCTAGCCTGAAGGCTAGGGGAGCCTAAAGCCTAGGGGTGCCCTAGCCTGAAGGCTAGGGGAGTGCTAACATGAAGGCTTGGGGAGCCTAAAGCCTAGGGGTGCCCTAGCCTGAAGGCTAGGGGAGCCCTAGCCTGAAGGCTAGGGGAGCTTAAAGCCTAGGGGTGCCCTAGCCTGAAGGCTAGGGGAGCCTAAAGACTAGGGGTGCCTAGCCTGAAGGCTAGGGGAGCCCTAGCCTGAAGGCTAGGGGAGCTTAAAGCCTAGGGGAGCCCTAGCCTGAAGGCTAGGGGAGCCTAAAGACTAGGGATGTCCTAGCCTGAAGGCTAGGGGAGCCCAAGCCTGAAGGCTAGGGGAGCCTAAAGGCTAGGGATGCCCTAGCCTGAAGGCTAGGGGAGCCCTAGCCTTAGCCTAGGGGAGCCTAAAGCCTAGGGGTGCACTAGCTTGAAGGCTAGGGGAGCCCTAGCCTGAAGGCTAGGGGAGCGCTAGCCTGAAGGGTAGGGGAGCCTAAAGCCTATGGGTGCCCTAGCCTGAAGGCTAGGGGAGCCCTAGCCTTAGCCTAGGGGAGCCTAAAGCCTAGGGGTGCCCGAGCCTGAAGGCTAGGGGAGCCTAAATCCTAGGGGTGCCCTAGCCTGAAGGCTAGGGGAGCCCTAGGCTTAGCCTAGGGGAGCCTAATGCCTAGGGGTGCGCTAGCCTGAAGGCTAGGGGAGCCCTAGCCTTAGCCTAGGGGAGCCTAAAGCCTAGGGGTGCCCTAGCCTGAAGGCTAGGGGAGGCCTAGCCTTAGCCTAGGGGAGCCTAAAGCCTATGGGTTTCCTAGCCTGAAGGCTAGGGGAGCCTAAAGCCTAGGGGTGCCCTAGCCTGAAGGCTAGGAGAGCCCTAGCCTTAGCCTAGGGGAGCCTAAAGCCTAGGGTGCCCTAGCCTGAAGGCTAGGGGAGCCTAAAGCCTAGGGGTGCCCTAGCCTGAAGGCTAGGGGAGCCCTAGCTTTAGCCTAGGGGAGGCTAAAGCCTAGGGGTGCCCTATCCTGAAGGCTAGGGGAGCCCTAGCCTGAAGGCTAGGGGAGCCTAAAGCCTAGGTGTGCTCTAGCCTGAAGGCTAGGGGAGCCCTAGCCTTAGCCTAGGGGAGCCTAAAGCCTAGGGGTGCCCTAGCCTGAAGGCTAGGGGAGCCCTAGCCTGAAGGCTAGGGGAGCCCTAGCCTGAAGGCTAGGGGATCCTAATGCCTAGGGGTGCCCTTGCCTGAAGCCTAGGGGAGCCCTAGCCTTAGCCTAGGGGAGCTAAAGCCTAGGGGAGCCCTGGCCTGAAGGCTAGGGGAGCCTAAAGCCTAGGGGTGCCCTAGCCTGAAGGCTAGGGGAGCCCTAGCCTTAGCCTAGGGGAGCCTAAAGCCTAGGGGTGCCCTAGCCTGAAGGCTAGGGTAGCCTAAAGCCTAGGGGTGCCCTAGCCTGTAGGCTAGGGCAGCCCTAGCCGTAGCCTAGGGGAGCCTAAAGCCTAGGGGTGCCCTAGCCTGAAGGCTAGGGGAGCCCTAGCCTGAAGGCTAGGGGAGCCTAAAGCCTAGGGTTGCCCTAGCCTGAAGGCTAGGGGAGCCCTAGCCTGAAGGCTAGGGGAGCCTAAGCCTAGGGGTGCCCTAGCCTTAGGCTAGGGGAGCCTAAAGCCTAGGGGTGCCCTAGCCTGAAGGCTAGGGGAGCCCTAGCCTGAAGGCTAGGGGAGCCTAAAGTCTAGGGGTGCCCTAGCCTGAAGGCTAGGGGAGCCCTAGCCTGAAGACTAGGGGAGCTTAAAGCCTAGGGGTGCCTTAGACTGAAGGCTAGGGGAGCCCTAGCTTGAAGGCTAGGGGAGCCTAAAGACTAGGGGTGCCCTAGCCTGAAGGCTAGGGGAGTCTAAAGCCTAGGGGTGCCCTAGCCTGAAGGCTAGCGGAGCCCTAGCCTGAAGGATAGGGGAGCTTAAAGCCTAGGGTTGACCTAGCCTGAAGGCTAGGGGAGCCCTAGCCTGAAGGCTAGGTGAGCCTAAAGACTAGGGGTGCCCATGCCTGAAGGCTAGGGGAGCCTAAAAGCTAGGGATGCCCTAGCCTGAAGGCTAGGGGAGCCCTAGCCTTAGCCTTGGGGAGCCTAAAGCCTAGGGGTGCCCTAGCCTGAAGGCTAGGGGAGCCTAAAGCCTAGGGGTGCCCTAGCCTTAAGGCTAGGGGAGCCCTAGCCTGAAGGGTAGGGGAGCCTATAGCCTAGTGTTACCCTTGCCTGAAGGCTAGGGGAGCCCTAGCCTGAAGGCTAGGGGAGCCTAAAGCCTAGGGGTGCCCTAGCCTGAAGGCTAGGGGAGACCTAGCCTGAAGGCTAGGGGAGCCTAAAGCCTAGGGGTGCCCTATCCTGAAGGCTAGGGGAGCCTAAAGCCTAGGGGTGCCCTAGCCTGAAGGCTAGGGGAGCCCTAGCCTGAAGGCTAGGGGAGCCTAAAGTCTAGGGGTGCCCTAGCCTGAAGGCTAGGGGAGCCCTAGCCTGAAGGCTAGGGGAGCTTAAAGCCTAGGGGTGCCTTAGCCTGAAGGCTAGGGGAGCCCTAGCTTGAAGGCTAGGGGAGCCTAAAGACTAGGGGTGCCCTAGCCTGAAGGCTAGGGGAGCTTAAAGCCTAGGGATGCCCTAGCCTGAAGGCTAGGTGAGCCCTAGCCTGAAGGCTTGGGGAGCCTAAAGACTAGGGGTGCCCATGCCTGAAGGCTAGGGGAGCCTAAAGGGTAGGGATGCCCTAGCCTGAAGGCTAGGGGAGCCCTAGCCTTAGCCTAGTGGAGCCTAAAGCCTAGGGGTGCCCTAGCCTGAAGGCTAGGGGAGCCTAAAGCCTAGGGGTGCGCTAGCCTGAAGGCTAGGGGAGCCTAAAGCCTAGCGGTGCCCTAGCCTGAAGGCTAGGGGAGCCCTAGCCTGAAGGCTAGGGGTGTCCTAGCCTGAAGGCTAGGGGAGCCTAAAGGCTAGGGGTGCCCTAGCCTGAAGGCTAGGGGAGCCCTAGCCTTAGCCTAGGGGAGCCTAAAGCCTATGGGTGCCCTAGCCTGAAGGCTAGGGGAGCCTAAAGCCTAGGGGTGCCCTAGCCTGAAAGCTAGGAGAGCCCTAGCCTTAGCCTAGGGGAGTCTAAAGCCTAGGGTGCCCTAGCCTGAAGGCTAGGGGAGCCTAAAGCCTAGGGGTGCCCTAGCCTGAAGGCTAGGGGAGCCCTAGCCTTAGCCTAGGGGAGGCTAAAGCCTAGGGGTGCACTAGCCTGAAGACTAGGGGAGCCTAAAGCCTAGGGGTGACCTAGCCTGAAGGCTAGGGGAGCCTAAAGCCTAGGCGTGCCCTAGCCTGAAGGCTACGGGAGCCTAAAGCCTAGGGGTGCCCTAGCCTGAAGGCTAGGGGAGCCCTAGCCTGAAGGCTAGGGGAGCCTAAAGCCTAGGGGTGCCCTAGCCTGAAGGCTAGGGGAGCCCTACCCTGAAGGCTAGGGGAGCTTAAACCCTAGGGGTGCCCTAGCCTGAAGGCTAGGGGAGCCCTAGCCAGAAGGCTAGGGGAGCCTAAAGACTAGGGGTGCCCTAGCCTGAAGGCTAGGTGAGCCCTAGCCTGAAGGCTAGGGGAGCCTAAAGGCTAGGGATGCCCTAGCCTGAAGGCTAGGGGAGCCCTAGCCTTAGCCTAGGGGAGCCTAAAGCCTAGGGGTGCACTAGCTTGAAGGCTAGGGGAGCCCTAGCCTGAAGGCTAGGGGAGCCCTAGCCTGAAGGCTAGGGGAGCCTAAAGCCTAGGGGTGCCCTAGCCTGAAGGCTAGGGGAGCCCTAGCCTTAGCCTAGGGTAGCCTAAAGCCTAGGGATGCCCTAGCCTGAAGGCTAGGGGAGCCTAAATCCTAGGGGTGCCCTAGCCTGAAGGCTAGGGGAGCCTAAAGCCTAGGGGTGCCCTAGCCTGAAGGCTAGGGGAGCCCTAGCCTTAGCCTAGGGGAGCCTAAAGCCTAGGGGTGCGCTAGCCTGAAGGCTAGGGGAGACCTAGACTTTAGGCTTGGGGAGCCTAAAGCCTAGGGGTGCCCTAGCCTGAAGGCTAGGGGAGGCCTAGCCTTAGCCTAGGGGAGCCTAAAGATTAGGGGTGCCCTAGCCTGAAGGCTAGGGGAGCCTAAAGCCTAGGGGTGCCCTAGCCTGAAGGCTAGGGGAGCCCTAGCCTGAAGTCTTGGGGTTCCCTAGCCTGAAGGCTACGGGTGCCCTAGCCTGAAGGCTAGGGGAGCCTAAAGCCTAGGGGTGCGCTAGCCTGAAGGCTAGGGGAGCCCTAGCCTGAAGGCTAGGGGAGCCTAAAGCCTAGGGGTGCCCTAGCCTGAAGCCTAGGGGAGCCCTAGCCTTAGCCTAGGGGAGCCTAAAGCCTAGGGGTGCCCTAGCCTGAAGGCTAGGGGATCCTAAAGCCTAGGGGTGCCCTAGCCTGAAGGCTAGGAGAGCCCTAGCCTTAGCCTAGGGGAGCCTTAAGCCTAGGGTGCCCTAGCCTGAAGGCTAGGGGAACCCTAGCCTGAAGGCTAGGGGAGCCTAAAGCCTAGGGGTGCCCTAGCCTGAAGGCTAGGGGAGCCCTAGCCATAGCCTAGGGGAGCCTAAAGCCTATGGGTGTCCTAGCCTGAAGGCTAGGGGAGCCTAAAGCCTAGGGGTGCCCTAGCCTGAAGGCTAGGAGAGCCCTAGCCTTAGCCTAGGGGATCCTAAAGCCTAGGGTGCCCTAGCCTGAAGGCTAGGGGAGCCTAAAGCCTAGGGGTGCCCTAGCCTGAAGGCTAGGGGAGCCCTAGCTTTAGCCTAGGGGAGGCTAAAGCCTAGGGGTGCCCTATCCTGAAGGCTAGGGGAGCCCTAGCCTGAAGGCTAGGGGAGCCTAAAGCCTAGGTGTGCCCTAGCCTGAAGGCTAGGGGAGCCCTAGCCTTAGCCTAGGGGAGCCTAAAGCCTAGGGGTGCCCTAGCCTGAAGGCTAGGGGAGCCCTAGCCTGAAGGCTAGGGGATCCTAATGCCTAGGGGTGCCCTTGCCTGAAGCCTAGGGGAGCCCTAGCCTTAGCCTAGGGGAGCTAAAGCCTAGGGGAGCCCTGGCCTGAAGGCTAGGGGAGCCTAAAGCCTAGGGGTGCCCTAGCCTGAAGGCTAGGGGAGCCCTAGCCTTAGCCTAGGGGAGCCTAAAGCCTAGGGGTGCCCTAGCCTGAAGGCTAGGGTAGCCTAAAGCCTAGGGGTGCCCTAGCCTGTAGGCTAGGGCAGCCCTAGCCTTAGCCTAGGGGAGCCTAAAGCCTAGGGGTGCCCTAGCCTGAAGGCTAGGGGAGCCCTAGCCTGAAGGCTAGGGGAGCCTAAAGCCTAGGGGTGCCCTAGCCTGAAGGCTAGGGGAGCCCTAGCCTGAAGGCTAGGGGAGCCTAAGCCTAGGGGTGCCCTAGCCTTAGGCTAGGGGAGCCTAAAGCCTAGGGGTGCCCTAGCCTGAAGGCTAGGGGAGCCCTAGCCTGAAGGCTAGGGGAGCCTAAAGTCTAGGGGTGCCCTAGCCTGAAGGCTAGGGGAGCCCTAGCCTGAAGACTAGGGGAGCTTAAAGCCTAGGGGTGCCTTAGACTGAAGGCTAGGGGAGCCCTAGCTTGAAGGCTAGGGGAGCCTAAAGACTAGGGGTGCCCTAGCCTGAAGGCTAGGGGAGTCTAACGCCTAGGGGTGCCCTAGCCTGAAGGCTAGGGGAGCCCTAGCCTGAAGGATAGGGGAGCTTAAAGCCTAGGGGTGACCTAGCCTGAAGGCTAGGGGAGCCCTAGCCTGAAGGCTAGGTGAGCCTAAAGACTAGGGGTGCCCATGCCTGAAGGCTAGGGGAGCCTAAAGGCTAGGGATGCCCTAGCCTGAAGGCTAGGGGAGCCCTAGCCTTAGCCTTGGGGAGCCTAAAGCCTAGGGGTGCCCTAGCCTGAAGGCTAGGGGAGCCTAAAGCCTAGGGGTGCCCTAGCCTGAAGGCTAGGGGAGCCCTAGCCTGAAGGGTAGGGGAGCCTATAGCCTAGTGTTGCCCTTGCCTGAAGGCTAGGGGAGCCCTAGCCTGAAGGCTAGGGGAGCCTAAAGCCTAGGGGTGCCCTAGCCTGAAGGCTAGGGGAGACCTAGCCTGAAGGCTAGGGGAGCCTAAAGCCTAGGGGTGCCCTATCCTGAAGGCTAGGGGAGCCTAAAGCCTAGGGGTGCCCTAGCCTGAAGGCTAGGGGAGCCCTAGCCTGAAGGCTAGGGGAGCCTAAAGTCTAGGGGTGCCCTAGCCTGAAGGCTAGGGGAGCCCTAGCCTGAAGGCTAGGGGAGCTTAAAGCCTAGGGGTGCCTTAGCCTGAAGGCTAGGGGAGCCCTAGCTTGAAGGCTAGGGGAGCCTAAAGACTAGGGGTGCCCTAGCCTGAAGGCTAGGGGAGCTTAAAGCCTAGGGATGCCCTAGCCTGAAGGCTAGGTGAGCCCTAGCCTGAAGGCTTGGGGAGCCTAAAGACTAGGGGTGCCCATGCCTGAAGGCTAGGGGAGCCTAAAGGGTAGGGATGCCCTAGCCTGAAGGCTAGGGGAGCCCTAGCCTTAGCCTAGTGGAGCCTAAAGCCTTGGGGTGCCCTAGCCTGAAGGCTAGGGGAGCCTAAAGCCTAGGGGTGCCCTAGCCTGAAGGCTAGGGGAGCCCTAGCCTTAGCCTAGGGGAGCCTAAAGCCTAGGGGTGCGCTAGCCTGAAGGCTAGGGGAGCCTAAAGCCTAGCGGTGCCCTAGCCTGAAGGCTAGGGGAGCCCTAGCCTGAAGGCTAGGGGTGTCCTAGCCTGAAGGCTAGGGGAGCCTAAAGGCTAGGGGTGCCCTAGCCTGAAGGCTAGGGGAGCCCTAGCCTTAGCCTAGGGGAGCCTAAAGCCTATGGGTGCCCTAGCCTGAAGGCTAGGGGAGCCTAAAGCCTAGGGGTGCCCTAGCCTGAAAGCTAGGAGAGCCCTAGCCTTAGCCTAGGGGAGTCTAAAGCCTAGGGTGCCCTAGCCTGAAGGCTAGGGGAGCCTAAAGCCTAGGGGTGCCCTAGCCTGAAGGCTAGGGGAGCCCTAGCCTTAGCCTAGGGGAGGCTAAAGCCTAGGGGTGCACTAGCCTGAAGACTAGGGGAGCCTAAAGCCTAGGGGTGACCTAGCCTGAAGGCTAGGGGAGCCTAAAGCCTAGGCGTGCCCTACCCTGAAGGCTACGGGAGCCTAAAGCCTAGGGGTGCCCTAGCCTGAAGGCTAGGGGAGCCCTAGCCTGAAGGCTAGGGGAGCCTAAAGCCTAGGGGTGCCCTAGCCTGAAGGCTAGGGGAGCCCTACCCTGAAGGCTAGGGGAGCTTAAAGCCTAGGGGTGCCCTAGCCAGAAGGCTAGGGGAGCCTAAAGACTAGGGGTGCCCTAGCCTGAAGGCTAGGTGAGCCCTAGCCTGAAGGCTAGGGGAGCCTAAAGGCTAGGGATGCCCTAGCCTGAAGGCTAGGGGAGCCCTAGCCTTAGCCTAGGGGAGCCTAAAGCCTAGGGGTGCACTAGCTTGAAGGCTAGGGGAGCCCTAGCCTGAAGGCTAGGGGAGCCCTAGCCTGAAGGCTAGGGGAGCCTAAAGCCTAGGGGTGCCCTAGCCTGAAGGCTAGGGGAGCCCTAGCCTTAGCCTAGGGTAGCCTAAAGCCTAGGGATGCCCTAGCCTGAAGGCTAGGGGAGCCTAAATCCTAGGGGTGCCCTAGCCTGAAGGCTAGGGGAGCCTAAAGCCTAGGGGTGCCCTAGCCTGAAGGCTAGGGGAGCCCTAGCCTTAGCCTAGGGGAGCCTAAAGCCTAGGGGTGCGCTAGCCTGAAGGCTAGGGGAGACCTAGACTTTAGGCTTGGGGAGCCTAAAGCCTAGGGGTGCCCTAGCCTGAAGGCTAGGGGAGGCCTAGCCTTAGCCTAGGGGAGCCTAAAGATTAGGGGTGCCCTAGCCTGAAGGCTAGGGGAGCCTAAAGCCTAGGGGTGCCCTAGCCTGAAGGCTAGGGGAGCCCTAGCCTGAAGTCTTGGGGTTCCCTAGCCTGAAGGCTACGGGTGCCCTAGCCTGAAGGCTAGGGGAGCCTAAAGCCTAGGGGTGCGCTAGCCTGAAGGCTAGGGGAGCCCTAGCCTGAAGGCTAGGGGAGCCTAAAGCCTAGGGGTGCCCTAGCCTGAAGCCTAGGGGAGCCCTAGCCTTAGCCTAGGGGAGCCTAAAGCCTAGGGGTGCCCTAGCCTGAAGGCTAGGGGATCCTAAAGCCTAGGGGTGCCCTAGCCTGAAGGCTAGGAGAGCCCTAGCCTTAGCCTAGGGGAGCCTTAAGCCTAGGGTGCCCTAGCCTGAAGGCTAGGGGAACCCTAGCCTGAAGGCTAGGGGAGCCTAAAGCCTAGGGGTGCCCTAGCCTGAAGGCTAGGGGAGCCCTAGCCATAGCCTAGGGGAGCCTAAAGCCTAGGGGTGCCCTAGCCTGAAGGCTAGTGGAGCCTAAAGCCTAGGGGTGCCCTAGCCTGAAGGCTAGGGGAGCCCTAGCCTTAGCCTAGGAGAGCCTAAAGCCTAGGGGTGCCCTAGCCTGAAGGCTAGAGGAGCCTAAAGCCTAGGGGTGCCCTAGACTGAAGCCTAGAGGAGCCCTAGCCTTAGCCTAGGGGAGCTAAAGCCTAGGGGTGCCCTAGCCTGAAGGCTAGGGGAGCCTAAAGCCTAGGGGTGCCCTAGCCTGAAGGCTAGGGGAGCCCTAGCCTTAGCCTAGGGGAGCCTAAAGCCTAGGGGTGCCCTAGCCTGAAGGCTAGGGGAGCCCTAGCCTGAAGGCTAGGGGATCCTAATGCCTAGGGGTGCCCTTGCCTGAAGCCTAGGGGAGCCCTAGCCTTAGCCTAGGGGAGCTAAAGCCTAGGGGAGCCCTGGCCTGAAGGCTAGGGAGCCTAAAGCCTAGGGGTGCCCTAGCCTGAAGGCTAGGGGAGCCCTAGCCTTAGCCTAGGGGAGCCTAAATCCTAGGGGTGCCCTAGCCTGAAGGCTAGGGTAGCCTAAAGCCTAGGGGTGCCCTAGCCTGTAGGCCAGGGCAGCCCTAGCCTTAGCCTAGGGGAGCCTAAAGCCTAGGGGTGCCCTAGCCTGAAGGCTAGGGGAACCCTAGCCTGAAGGGTAGGGGAGCCTAAAGCCTAGTGTTGCCCTTGCCTGAAGGCTAGGGGAGCCCTAGCCTGAAGGCTAGGGGATCCTAATGCCTAGGGGTGCCCTTGCCTGAAGCCTAGGGGAGCCCTAGCCTTAGCCTAGGGGAGCTAAAGCCTAGGGGAGCCCTGGCCTGAAGGCTAGGGGAGCCTAAAGCCTAGGGGTGCCCTAGCCTGAAGGCTAGGGGAGCCCTAGCCTTAGCCTAGGGGAGCCTAAAGCCTAGGGGTGCCCTAGCCTGAAGGCTAGGGTAGCCTAAAGCCTAGGGGTGCCCTAGCCTGTAGGCTAGGGCAGCCCTAGCCTTAGCCTAGGGGAGCCTAAAGCCTAGGGGTGCCCTAGCCTGAAGGCTAGGGGAGCCCTAGCCTGAAGGCTAGGGGAGCCTAAAGCCTAGGGGTGCCCTAGCCTGAAGGCTAGGGGAGCCCTAGCCTGAAGGCTAGGGGAGCCTAAGCCTAGGGGTGCCCTAGCCTTAGGCTAGGGGAGCCTAAAGCCTAGGGGTGCCCTAGCCTGAAGGCTAGGGGAGCCCTAGCCTGAAGGCTAGGGGGAGCCTAAAGTCTAGGGGTGCCCTAGCCTGAAGCTAGGGGAGCCCTAGCCTGAAGACTAGGGGAGCTTAAAGCCTAGGGGTGCCTTAGACTGAAGGCTAGGGGAGCCCTAGCTTGAAGGCTAGGGGAGCCTAAAGACTAGGGGTGCCCTAGCCTGAAGGCTAGGGGAGTCTAAAGCCTAGGGGTGCCCTAGCCTGAAGGCTAGGGGAGCCTAGCCTGAAGGATAGGGGAGCTTAAAGCCTAGGGGTGACCTAGCCTGAAGGCTAGGGGAGCCCTAGACTGAAGGCTAGGTGAGCCTAAAGACTAGGGGTGCCCATGCCTGAAGGCTAGGGAGCCTAAAGGCTAGGGATGCCCTAGCCTGAAGGCTAGGGGAGCCCTAGCCTTAGCCTTGGGGAGCCTAAAGCCTAGGGGTGCCCTAGCCTGAAGGCTAGGGGAGCCTAAAGCCTAGGGGTGCCCTAGCCTGAAGGCTAGGGGAGCCCTAGCCTGAAGGGTAGGGGAGCCTATAGCCTAGTGTTGCCCTTGCCTGAAGGCTAGGGGAGCCCTAGCCTGAAGGCTAGGGGAGCCTAAAGCCTAGGGGTGCCCTAGCCTGAAGGCTAGGGGAGACCTAGCCTGAAGGCTAGGGGAGCCTAAAGCCTAGGGGTGCCCTATCCTGAAGGCTAGGGGAGCCTAAAGCCTAGGGGTGCCCTAGCCTGAAGGCTAGGGGAGCCCTAGCCTGAAGGCTAGGGAGCCTAAAGCCTAGGGGTGCCCTAGCCTGAAGGCTAGGGGAGCCCTAGCCTGAAGGCTAGGGGAGCTTAAGCCTAGGGGTGCCTTAGCCTGAAGACTAGGTGAGCCCTAGCCTGAAGGCTTGGGGAGCCTAAAGACTAGGGGTGCCCATGCCTGAAGGCTAGGGGAGCCTAAAGGGTAGGGATGCCCTAGCCTGAAGGCTAGGGGAGCCCTAGCCTTAGCCTAGGTGGAGCCTAAAGCCTTGGGGTGCCCTAGCCTGAAGGCTAGGGGAGCCTAAAGCCTAGGGGTGCCCTAGCCTGAAGGCTAGGGGAGCCCTAGCCTTAGCCTAGGGGAGCCTAAAGCCTAGGGGTGCGCTAGCCTGAAGGCTAGGGGAGCCTAAAGCCTAGCGGTGCCCTAGCCTGAAGGCTAGGGGAGCCCTAGCCTGAAGGCTAGGGGTGTCCTAACCTGAAGGCTAGGGGAGCCTAAAGGCTAGGGGTGCCCTAGCCTGAAGGCTAGGGGAGCCCTAGCCTTAGCCTAGGGGAGCCTAAAGCCTATGGGTGCCCTAGCCTGAAGGCTAGGGGAGCCTAAAGCCTAGGGGTGCCCTAGCCTGAAAGCTAGGAGAGCCCTAGCCTTAGCCTAGGGGAGTCTAAAGCCTAGGGTGCCCTAGCCTGAAGGCTAGGGGAGCCTAAAGCCTAGGGGTGCCCTAGCCTGAAGGCTAGGGGAGCCCTAGCCTTAGCCTAGGGGAGGCTAAAGCCTAGGGGTGCACTAGCCTGAAGACTAGGGGAGCCTAAAGCCTAGGGGTGACCTAGCCTGAAGGCTAGGGGAGCCTAAAGCCTAGGCGTGCCCTAGCCTGAAGGCTACGGGAGCCTAAAGCCTAGGGGTGCCCTAGCCTGAAGGCTAGTGGAGCCCTAGCCTGAAGGCTAGGGGAGCCTAAAGCCTAGGGGTGCCCTAGCCTGAAGGCTAGGGGAGCCCTACCCTGAAGGCTAGGGGAGCTTAAAGCCTAGGGGTGCCCTAGCCTGAAGGCTAGGGGAGCCCTAGCCAGAAGGCTAGGGGAGCCTAAAGACTAGGGGTGCCCTAGCCTGAAGGCTAGGTGAGCCTTAGCCTGAAGGCTAGGGGAGCCTAAAGGCTAGGGATGCCCTAGCCTGAAGGCTAGGGGAGCCCTAGCCTTAGCCTAGGGGAGCCTAAAGCCTAGGGGTGCACTAGCTTGAAGGCTAGGGGAGCCCTAGCCTGAAGGCTAGGGGAGCCCTAGCCTGAAGGCTAGGGGAGCCTAAAGCCTAGGGGTGCCCTAGCCTGAAGGCTAGGGGAGCCCTAGCCTTAGCCTAGGGTAGCCTAAAGCCTAGGGATGCCCTAGCCTGAAGGCTAGGGGAGCCTAAATCCTAGGGGTGCCCTAGCCTGAAGGCTAGGGGAGCCTAAAGCCTAGGGGTGCCCTAGCCTGAAGGCTAGGGGAGCCCTAGCCTTAGCCTAGGGGAGCCTAAAGCCTAGGGGTGCGCTAGCCTGAAGGCTAGGGGAGACCTAGACTTTAGGCTTGGGGAGCCTAAAGCCTAGGGGTGCCCTAGCCTGAAGGCTAGGGGAGGCCTAGCCTTAGCCTAGGGGAGCCTAAAGATTAGGGGTGCCCTAGCCTGAAGGCTAGGGGAGCCTAAAGCCTAGGGGTGCCCTAGCCTGAAGGCTAGGGGAGCCCTAGCCTGAAGTCTTGGGGTTCCCTAGCCTGAAGGCTACGGGTGCCCTAGCCTGAAGGCTAGGGGAGCCTAAAGCCTAGGGGTGCGCTAGCCTGAAGGCTAGGGGAGCCCTAGCCTGAAGGCTAGGGGAGCCTAAGGCCTAGGGGTGCCCTAGCCTGAAGCCTAGGGGAGCCCTAGCCTTAGCCTAGGGGAGCCTAAAGCCTAGGGGTGCCCTAGCCTGAAGGCTAGGGGATCCTAAAGCCTAGGGGTGCCCTAGCCTGAAGGCTAGGAGAGCCCTAGCCTTAGCCTAGGGGAGCCTTAAGCCTAGGGTGCCCTAGCCTGAAGGCTAGGGGAACCCTAGCCTGAAGGCTAGGGGAGCCTAAAGCCTAGGGGTGCCCTAGCCTGAAGGCTAGGGGAGCCCTAGCCATAGCCTAGGGGAGCCTAAAGCCTAGGGGTGCCCTAGCCTGAAGGCTAGTGGAGCCTAAAGCCTAGGGGTGCCCTAGCCTGAAGGCTAGGGGAGCCCTAGCCTTAGCCTAGGAGAGCCTAAAGCCTAGGGGTGCCCTAGCCTGAAGGCTAGGGGAGCCTAAAGCCTAGGGGTGCCCTAGACTGAAGCCTAGAGGAGCCCTAGCCTTAGCCTAGGGGAGCTAAAGCCTAGGGGTGCCCTAGCCTGAAGGCTAGGGGAGCCTAAAGCCTAGGGGTGCCCTAGCCTGAAGGCTAGGGGAGCCCTAGCCTTAGCCTAGGGGAGCCTAAAGCCTAGGGGTGCCCTAGCCTGAAGGCTAGGGGAGCCCTAGCCTGAAGGCTAGGGGATCCTAATGCCTAGGGGTGCCCTTGCCTGAAGCCTAGGGGAGCCCTAGCCTTAGCCTAGGGGAGCTAAAGCCTAGGGGAGCCCTGGCCTGAAGGCTAGGGGAGCCTAAAGCCTAGGGGTGCCCTAGCCTGAAGGCTAGGGGAGCCCTAGCCTTAGCCTAGGGGAGCCTAAATCCTAGGGGTGCCCTAGCCTGAAGGCTAGGGTAGCCTAAAGCCTAGGGGTGCCCTAGCCTGTAGGCCAGGGCAGCCATAGCCTTAGCCTAGGGGAGCCTAAAGCCTAGGGGTGCCCTAGCCTGAAGGCTAGGGGAACCCTAGCCTGAAGGGTAGGGGAGCCTAAAGCCTAGTGTTGCCCTTGCCTGAAGGCTAGGGGAGCCCTAGCCTGAAGGCTAGGGGAGCCTAAAGCCTAGGGGTGCCCTAGCCTGAAGGCTAGGGGAGCCCTAGCCTGAAGGCTAGGGGAGCCTAAGCCTAGGGGTGCCCTAGCCTTAGGCTAGGGGAGCCTAAAGCCTAGGGGTGCCCTAGCCTGAAGGCTAGGGGAGCCCTAGCCTGAAGGCTAGGGGAGCCTAAAGTCTAGGGGTGCCCTAGCCTGAAGGCTAGGGGAGCCCTAGCCTGAAGACTAGGGGAGCTTAAAGCCTAGGGGTGCCTTAGACTGAAGGCTAGGGGAGCCCTAGCTTGAAGGCTAGGGGAGCCTAAAGACTAGGGGTGCCCTAGCCTGAAGGCTAGGAGAGCCCTAGCCTTAGCCTAGGGGAGCCTAAAGCCTAGGGGTGCCCTAGCCTGAAGGCTAGGGTAGCCTAAATCCTAGCGGTGCCCTAGCCTGAAGGCTAGGGGACCCCTAGCCTGAAGGCTAGGGGTGCCCTAGCCTGAAGGCTAGGGGAGCCTAAAGCCTAGGGGTGCCCTAGCCTGAAGGCTAGGGGAGCCCTAGCCTTAGCCTAGGGGAGCCTAAAGCCTATGGGTGTCCTAGCCTGAAGGCTAGGGGAGCCTAAAGCCTAGGGGTGCCCTAGCCTGAAGGCTAGGAGAGCCCTAGCCTTAGCCTAGGGGAGCCTAAAGCCTAGGGTGCCCTAGCCTGAAGGCTAGGGGAGCCTAAAGCCTAGGGGTGCCCTAGCCTGAAGGCTAGGGGAGCCCTAGCTTTAGCCTAGGGGAGGCTAAAGCCTAGGGGTGCCCTATCCTGAAGGCTAGGGGAGCCCTAGCCTGAAGGCTAGGGGAGCCTAAAGCCTAGGTGTGCCCTAGCCTGAAGGCTAGGGGAGCCCTAGCCTTAGCCTAGGGGAGCCTAAAGCCTAGGGGTGCCCTAGCCTGAAGGCTAGGGGAGCCCTAGCCTGAAGGCTAGGGGATCCTAATGCCTAGGGGTGCCCTTGCCTGAAGCCTAGGGGAGCCCTAGCCTTAGCCTAGGGGAGCTAAAGCCTAGAGGAGCCCTGGCCTGAAGGCTAGGGGAGCCTAAAGCCTAGGGGTGCCCTAGCCTGAAGGCTAGGGGAGCCCTAGCCTTAGCCTAGGGGAGCCTAAAGCCTAGGGGTGCCCTAGCCTGAAGGCTAGGGTAGCCTAAAGCCTAGGGGTGCCCTAGCCTGTAGGCTAGGGCAGCCCTAGCCTTAGCCTAGGGGAGCCTAAAGCCTAGGGGTGCCCTAGCCTGAAGGCTAGGGGAACCCTAGCCTGAAGGGTAGGGGAGCCTAAAGCCTAGTGTTGCCCTTGCCTGAAGGCTAGGGGAGCCCTAGCCTGAAGGCTAGGGGAGCCCTAGCTTGAAGGCTAGGGGAGCCTAAAGAATAGGGGTGCCCTAGCCTGAAGGCTAGGGGAGCCTAAAGCCTAGGGGCGCCCTAGCCTGAAGGCTAGGGGAGCCCTAGCCTGAAGGATAGGGGAGCTTAAAGCCTAGGGGTGACCTAGCCTGAAGGCTAGGGGAGCCCTAGCCTGAAGGCTAGGTGAGCCTAAAGACTAGGGGTGCCCATGCCTGAAGGCTAGGGGAGCCTAAAGGCTAGGGATGCCCTAGCCTGAAGGCTAGGGGAGCCCTAGCCTTAGCCTTGGGGAGCCTAAAGCCTAGGGGTGCCCTAGCCTGAAGGCTAGGGGAGCCCTAGCCTGAAGGGTAGGGGAGCCTAAAGCCTAGTGTTGCCCTTGCCTGAAGGCTAGGGGAGCCCTAGCCTGAAGGCTAGGGGAGCCTAAAGCCTAGGGGTGCCCTAGCCTGAAGGCTAGGGGAGACCTAGCCTGAAGGCTAGGGGAGACCTAGCCTGAAGGCTAGGGGAGCCTAAAGCCTAGGGGTGCCCTATCCTGAAGGCTAGGGGAGCCTAAAGCCTAGGGGTGCCCTAGCCTGAAGGCTAGGGGAGCCCTAGCCTGAAGGCTAGGGGAGCCTAAAGTCTAGGGGTGCCCTAGCCTGAAGGCTAGGGGAGCCCTAGCCTGAAGGCTAGGGGAGCTTAAAGCCTAGGGGTGCCTTAGCCTGAAGGCTAGGGGAGCCCTAGCTTGAAGGCTAGGGGAGCCTAAAGACTAGGGGTGCCCTAGCCTGAAGGCTAGGGGAGCTTAAAGCCTAGGGATGCCCTAGCCTGAAGGCTAGGTGAGCCCTAGCCTGAAGGCTAGGGGAGCCTAAAGACTAGGGTTGCCCATGCCTGAAGGCTAGGGGAGCCTAAAGGGTAGGGATGCCCTAGCCTGAAGGCTAGGGGAGCCCTAGCCTTAGCCTAGTGGAGCCTAAAGCCTAGGGGTGCCCTAGCCTGAAGGCTAGGGGAGCCTAAAGCCTAGGGGTGCCCTAGCCTGAAGGCTAGGGGAGCCCTAGCCTTAGCCTAGGGGAGCCTAAAGCCTAGGGGTGCGCTAGCCTGAAGGCTAGGGGAGCCTAAAGCCTAGCGGTGCCCTAGCCTGAAGGCTAAGGGAGCCCTAGCCTGAAGGCTAGGGGTGTCCTAGCCTGAAGGCTAGGGGAGCCTAAAGCCTAGGGGTGCCCTAGCCTGAAGGCTAGGGGAGCCCTAGCCTTAGCCTAGGGGAGCCTAAAGCCTATGGGTGCCCTAGCCTGAAGGCTAGGGGAGCCTAAAGCCTAGGGGTGCCCTAGCCTGAAAGCTAGGAGAGCCCTAGCCTTAGCCTAGGGGAGTCTAAAGCCTAGGGTGCCCTAGCCTGAAGGCTAGGGGAGCCTAAAGCCTAGGGGTGCCCTAGCCTGAAGGCTAGGGGAGCCCTAGCCTTAGCCTAGGGGAGGCTAAAGCCTAGGGGTGCACTAGCCTGAAGACTAGGGGAGCCTAAAGCCTAGGGGTGACCTAGCCTGAAGGCTAGGGGAGCCTAAAGCCTAGGCGTGCCCTAGCCTGAAGGCTACGGGAGCCTAAAGCCTAGGGGTGCCCTAGCCTGAAGGCTAGGGGAGCCCTAGCCTGAAGGCTAGGGGAGCCTAAAGCCTAGGGGTGCCCTAGCCTGAAGGCTAGGGGAGCCCTACCCTGAAGGCTAGGGGAGCTTAAAGCCTAGGGGTGCCCTAGCCTGAAGGCTAGGGGAGCCCTAGCCAGAAGGCTAGGGGAGCCTAAAGACTAGGGGTGCCCTAGCCTGAAGGCAAGGTGAGCCCTAGCCTGAAGGCTAGGGGAGCCTAAAGGCTAGGGATGCCCTAGCCTGAAGGCTAGGGGAGCCCTAGCCTTAGCCTAGGGGAGCCTAAAGCCTAGGGGTGCACTAGCTTGAAGGCTAGGGGAGCCCTAGCCTGAAGGCTAGGGGAGCCCTAGCCTGAAGGCTAGGGGAGCCTAAAGCCTAGGGGTGCCCTAGCCTGAAGGCTAGGGGAGCCCTAGCCTTAGCCTAGGGTAGCCTAAAGCCTAGGGGTGCCCTAGCCTGAAGGCTAGGGGAGCCTAAATCCTAGGGGTGCCCTAGCCTGAAGGATAGGGGAGCCTAAAGCCTAGGGGTGCCCTAGCCTGAAGGCTAGGGGAGCCCTAGCCTTAGCCTAGGGGAGCCTAAAGCCTAGGGGTGCGCTAGCCTGAAGGCTAGGGGAGACCTAGACTTAAGGCTTGGGGAGCCTAAAGCCTAGGGGTGCCCTAGCCTGAAGGGTAGGGGAGGCCTAGCCTTAGCCTAGGGGAGCCTAAAGATTAGGGGTGCCCTAGCCTGAAGGCTAGGGGAGCCTAAAGCCTAGGGGTGCCCTAGCCTGAAGGCTAGGGGAGCCCTAGCCTGAAGGCTTGGGGTGCCCTAGCCTGAAGGCTACGGGTGCCCTAGCCTGAAGGCTAGGGGAGCCTAAAGCCTAGGGGTGCGCTAGCCTGAAGGCTAGGGGAGCCCTAGCCTGAAGGCTAGGGGAGCCTAAAGCCTAGGGGTGCCCTAGCCTGAAGCCTAGGGGAGCCCTAGCCTTAGCCTAGGGGAGCCTAAAGCCTAGGGGTGCCCTAGCCTGAAGGCTAGGGGATCCTAAAGCCTAGGGGTGCCCTAGCCTGAAGGCTAGGAGAGCCCTAGCCTTAGCCTAGGGGAGCCTTAAGCCTAGGGTGCCCTAGCCTGAAGGCTAGGGGAACCCTAGCCTGAAGGCTAGGGGAGCCTAAAGCCTAGGGGTGCCCTAGCCTGAAGGCTAGGGGAGCCCTAGCCATAGCCTAGGGGAGCCTAAAGCCTAGGGGTGCCCTAGCCTGAAGGCTAGTGGAGCCTAAAGCCTAGGGGTGCCCTAGCCTGAAGGCTAGGGGAGCCCTAGCCTTAGCCTAGGGGAGCCTAAAGCCTAGGGGTGCCCTAGCCTGAAGGCTAGGGGAGCCTAAAGCCTAGGGGTGCCCTAGACTGAAGCCTAGAGGAGCCCTAGCCTTAGCCTAGGGGAGCTAAAGCCTAGGGGTGCCCTAGCCTGAAGGCTAGGGGAGCCTAAAGCATAAGGGGGGCCCTAGCCTGAAGGCTAGGGGAGCCCTAGCCTTAGCCTAGGGGAGCCTAAAGCCTAGGGGTGCCCTAGCCTGAAGGCTAGGGTAGCCTAAAGCCTAGGGGTGCCCTAGCCTGAAGGCTAGTGGAGCCCTAGCCTTAGCTTAGGGGAGCCTAAAGCATAGGGGTGCCCTAGCCTGAAGGCTAGGGGAGCACTACCCTGAAGGCTAGGGGAGCCTAAAGCCTAGGGGTGCCCTAGCCTGAAGGCTAGGGGAGCCCTAGCCTTAGCCTAGGGGAGCCTAAAGCCTAGGAGTGCCCTAGCCTGAAGGCTAGGGGAGCCAGAGCCTTGGGGTGCCCTAGCCTGAAGGCTAGGGGAGCCTAATTCCTAGGGGTGCCCTAGCCTGAAGGCTAGGGGAGCGCTAGCCTGAATGCTAGGGGAGCCTAAAGCCTAGGGGAGCCCTAGCTTGAAGGCTAGGGGAGCCTAAAGACTAGGGGTGCCCTAGCCTGAAGGCTAGGGGAGCCCTAGCCTGAAGGCTAGGGGAGCCTAAAGCTAGGGATGCCCTAGCCTGAAGGCTAGGGGAGCCCTAACCTTAGCCTAGGGCAGCCTAAAGCCTAGGGGTGCACTAGCTTGAAGGCTAGGGGAGCCCTAGCCTGAAGGCTAGGGGAGCCCTAGCCTGAAGGCTAGGGGAGCCTAAAGCCTAGAGGTGCCCTAGCCTGAAGGCTAGGGGAGCCCTAGCCTTAGCCTAGGGGAGCCTAAAGCCTAGGGGTGCCCAAGCCTGAAGGCTAGGGGAGCCTAAAGACTAGGGGTGCCCTAGCCTGAAGGCTAGGGGAGCCTAAAGCCTAGGGGTGCCCTAGCCTGAAGGCTAGGGGAGCCTAAAGCCTAGGGGAGCCCTAGCCTGAAGGCTAGGGGAGCATAAAGCCTAGGGGTGCCCTAGCCTGAATGCTAGGGGAGCCCTAGCCTTAGCCTAGGGGAGCCTAAACCTAGGGGTGCCCTAGCCTGACGGCTAGGGTAGCCTAAAGCCTAGGGATGCCCTAGCCTGAAGGCTAGGGGAGCCCTAGCCTTAGCCTAGGGGAGCCTAAAGCCCAGGGGTGCCCTAGCGTGAAGGCTAGGGGAGCCCTAGTCTGAAGGGTAGGGGAGCCCTAGCGTGAAGGTTAGGGGGGCCTAAAGCCTAGTGTTGCCCTAGCCTGAAGGCTAGGGGAGCCCTAGCCTTAGCCTAGGGGAGCCTAAAGTCTAGGGGTGCCCTAGCCTGAAGGCTAGGGGAGCCCTAGCCTGAAGGCTAGGGGAGCCTAAAGCCTAGGGGTGCCCTAGCCTGAAGCCTAGGGGAACCCTAGCCTTAACCTAGGGGAGCTAAAGCTTAGGGGTGCCCTAGCCTGAAGGCTAGGGGAGCCCTAGCCTGAAGGCTAGGAGAGCCTAAAGCCTAGGGGTGCCCTAGCCTGAAGGCTAGGGGAGCCCTAGCCTTAGCCTAGAGGAGCCTAAAGCCTAGGGGTGCCCTAGCCTGAAGGCTAGGGTAGCCTAAAGCCTAGGGGTGCCCTAGCCTGAAGGCTACGGGAGCCCTAGCCTTAGCCTAGGGTAGCCTAAAGCCTAGGGTTGCCCTAGCCTGAAGGCTAGGGGAGCCTAAAGCCTAGGGGTGCCCTAGCCTGAAGGCTAGGGGAGCCCTAGCCTGAAGGCTAGGGGAGCCTAAAGCCTAGGGATGACCTAACCTAAAGGCTAGGGGAGCCTAAAGCCTAGGGGTGCCCTAGCCTGAAGGCTAGGGGAGCCATAGCCTGAAGGCTAGGGGAGCCTAAAGCCTAGGGGTGCCCTAGCCTGAAGGCTAGGGGAGCTTAAAGCCTAGGGGTGCCCTAGCCTGAAGGCTAGGGGAGCCCTAGCCTGAAGGCTAGGGGAGCCTAAAGCCTAGGGGTGCCCTAGCCTGAAGGCTAGGGGAGCCTAAAGCCTAGGGGTGCCCTAGCCTGAAGGCTAGGGGAGTCCTAACATGAAGGCTTGGGGAGCCTAAAGCCTAGGGGTGCCCTAGCCTGAAGGCTAGGGGAGCCCTAGCCTGAAGGCTAGGGGAGCTTAAAGCCTAGGGGTGCCCTAGCGTGAAGGCTAGGGGAGCCTAAAGACTAGGGGTGCCTAGCCTGAAGGCTAGGGGAGCCTAAAGCCTAGGGGTGCCCTAGTCTGAAGGCTAGGGAAGCTTAAAGCCTAGGGGTGCCCTAGCCTGAAGGCTAGGGGAGCCTAAAGACTAGGGGTGCCCTAGCCTGAAGGCTAGGGGAGCCTAAAGGCTAGGGATGCCCTAGCCTGAAGGCTAGGGGAGCCCTAGCCTTAGCCTAGGGGAGCCTAAAGTCTAGGGGTGCCCTAGCCTGAAGGCTAGGGGAGCCCTAGCCTGAAGGCTAGGGGAGCCTAAAGTCTAGGGGTGCCCTAGCCTGAAGCCTAGGGGAACCCTAGCCTTAGCCTAGGGGAGCTAAAACTTAGGGGTGCCCTATCCTGAAGGCTAGGGGAGCCCTAGCCTGAAGGCTAGGGGAGCCTAAAGCCTAGGTGTGCCCTAGCCTGAAGGCTAGGGGAGCCCTAGCCTTAGCCTAGGGGAGCCTAAAGCCTAGGGGTGCCCTAGCCTGAAGCCAAGGGGAGCCCTAGCCTTAGCCTAGGGGAGCTAAAGCCTAGGGGAGCCCTGGCCTGAAGGCTAGGGGAGCCTAACGCCTAGGGGTGCCCTAGCCTGAAGGCTAGGGGAGCCCTAGCCTTAGCCTAGGGGAGCCTAAAGCCTAGGGGTGCCCTAGCCTGAAGGCTAGGGTAGCCTAAAGCCTAGGGGTGCCCTAGCCTGTAGGCTAGGGCAGCCCTAGCCTTAGCCTAGGGGAGCCTAAAGCCTAGGGGTGCCCTAGCCTGAAGGCTAGGGGAACCCTAGCCTGAAGGGTAGGGGAGCCTAAAGCCTAGTGTTGCCCTTGCCTGAAGGCTAGGGGAGCCCTAGCCTGAAGGCTAGGGGAGCCTAAAGCCTAGGGGTGCCCTAGCCTGAAGGCTAGGGGAGCCCTAGCCTGAAGGCTAGGGGAGCCTCAGCCTAGGGGTGCCCTAGCCTTAGGCTAGGGGAGCCTAAAGCCTAGGGGTGCCCTAGCCTGAAGGCTAGGGGAGCCCTAGCCTGAAGGCTAGGGGAGCCTAAAGTCTAGGGGTGCCCTAGCCTGAAGGCTAGGGGAGCCCTAGCCTGAAGGCTAGGGGAGCTTAAAGCCTAGGGGTGCCTTAGCCTGAAGGCTAGGGGAGCCCTAGCTTGAAGGCTAGGGGAGCCTAAAGACTAGGGGTGCCCTAGCCTGAAGGCTAGGGGAGCCCTAGCCTGAAGGCTAGGGGAGCCTAAAGCCTAGGGGTGCCCTAGCCTGAAGGCTAGGGGAGCCCTAGCCTGAAGGCTAGGGGAGCTTAAAGCCTAGGGGTGACCTAGCCTGAAGGCTAGGGGAGCCCTAGCCTGAAGGCTAGGTGAGCCTAAAGACTAGGGGTGCCCATGCCTGAAGGCTAGGGGAGCCTAAAGGCTAGGGATGCCCTAGCCTGAAGGCTAGGGGAGCCCTAGCCATAGCCTAGGGGAGCCTAAAGCCTAGGGGTGCCCTAGCCTGAAGGCTAGGGGAGCCTAAAGCCTAGGGGAGCCCTAGCCTGAAGGCTATGGGAGGCCTAGCCTTAGCCTAGGGGAGCCTAAAGCCTAGGGGTGCCCTAGCCTGAAGGCTAGGGTAGCCTAAAGCCTAGCGGTGCCCTAGCCTGAAGGCTAGGGGAGCCCTAGCCTTAGCCTAGGGGAGCCTAAAGCCTAGGGGTGCGCTAGCCTGAAGGCTAGGGGAGCCCTAGCCTTAAGGCTAGGGGAGCCTAAAGCCTAGGGGTGCCCTAGCCTGAAGGCTAGGGGAGGCCTAGCCTTAGCCTAGGGGAGCCTAAAGCCTAGGGGTGCCCTAGCCTGAAGGCTAGGGTAGCCTAAAGCCTAGCGGTGCCCTAGCCTGAAGGCTAGGGGAGCCCTAGCCTGAAGGGTAGGGGAGCCTAAAGCCTAGTGTTGCCCTTGCCTGAAGGCTAGGGGAGCCCTAGCCTGAAGGCTAGGGGAGCCTAAAGCCTAGGGGTGCCCTAGCCTGAAGGCTAGGGGAGCCCTAGCCTGAAGGCTAGGGGAGCCTAAAGTCTAGGTGTGCCTTAGCCTGAAGGCTAGGGGAGCCCTAGCCTGAAGGCTAGGGGAGCTTAAAGCCTAGGGGTGCCTTAGCCTGAAGGCTAGGGGAGCCCTAGCTTGAAGGCTAGGGGAGCCTAAAGACTAGGGGTGCCCTAGCCTGAAGGTAGGGGAGCCCTAGCCTGAAGGCTAGGGGAGCCTAAAGCCTAGGGGTGCCCTAGCCTGAAGGCTAGGGGAGCTTAAAGCCTAGGGATGCCCTAGCCTGAAGGCTAGGTGAGCCCTAGCCTGAAGGCTAGGTGAGCCCTAGCCTGAAGGCTAGGGGAGCCTAAAGACTAGGGGTGCCCATGCCTGAAGGCTAGGGGAGCCTAAAGGGTAGGGATGCCCTAGCCTGAAGGCTAGGGGAGCCCTAGCCTTAGCCTAGTGGAGCCTAAAGCCTAGGGGTGCCCTAGCCTGAAGGCTAGGGGAGCCTAAAGCCTAGGGGTTCCCTAGCCTGAAGGCTAGGGGAGCCTAAAGCCTAGGGGTGCCCTAGCCTGAAGGCTAGGGGAGCTTAAAGCCTAGGGGTGCCCTAGCCTGAAGATTAGGGGAGCCCTAGCCTTAGCCTAGGGGAGCTAAAGCCTAGGGGAGCCCTAGCCTGAAGGCTAGGGGAGCCTAAAGCCTAGGGGTGCCCTAGCCTGAATGCTAGGGGAGCCCTAGCCTTAGCCTAGGGGAGCCTAAAGCCTAGGGGTGCCCTAGCCTGACGGCTAGGGTAGTCTAAAGCCTAGGGATGCCCTAGCCTGAAGGCTAAGGGAGCCCTAGCCTTAGCCTAGGGGAGCCTAAAGCCCAGGGGTGCCCTAGCGTGAAGGCTAGGGGAGCCCTAGTCTGAAGGGTAGGGGAGCCCTAGCGTGAAGGGTAGGGTGGCCTAAAGCCTAGTGTTGCCCTAGCCTGAAGGCTAGGGGAGCCCTAGCCTTAGCCTAGGGGAGCCTAAAGTCTAGGGGTGCCCTAGCCTGAAGGCTAGGGGAGCCCTAGCCTGAAGGCTAGGGGAGCCTAAAGCCTAGGGGTGCCCTAGCCTGAAGCCTAGGGGAACCCTAGCCTTAACCTAGGGGAGCTAAAGCTTAGGGGTGCCCTAGCCTGAAGGCTAGGGGAGCCCTAGCCTGAAGGCTAGGAGAGCCTAAAGCCTAGGGGTGCCCTAGCCTGAAGGCTAGGGGAGCCCTAGCCTTAGCCTAGGGGAGCCTAAAGCCTAGGGGTGCCCTAGCCTGAAGGCTAGGGTAGCCTAAAGCCTAGGGGTGCCCTAGCCTGAAGGCTACGGGAGCCCTACCCTTAGCCTAGGGGAGCCTAAAGCCTAGGGTTGCCCTAGCCTGAAGGCTAGGGGAGCCTAAAGCCTAGGGGTGCCCTAGCCTGAAGGCTAGGGGAGCCCTAGCCTGAAGGCTAGGGGAGCCTAAAGCCTAGGGGTGACCTAGCCTAAAGGCTAGGGGAGCCTAAAGCCTTGGGGTGCCCTAGCCTGAAGGCTAGGGGAGCCATAGCCTGAAGGCTAGGGGAGCCTAAAGCCTAGGGGTACCCTAGCCTGAAGGCTAGGGGAGCTTAAAGCCTAGGGGTGCCCTAGCCTGAAGGCTAGGGGAGCCCTAGCCTGAAGGCTAGGGGAGCCTAAAGCCTAGGGGTGCCCTAGCCTGAAGGCTAGGGGAGCCTAAAGCCTAGGGGTGCCCTAGCCTGAAGGCTAGGGGAGTCCTAACATGAAGGCTTGGGGGGCCTAAAGCCTAGGGGTGCCCTAGCCTGAAGGCTAGGGGAGCCCTAGCCTGAAGGCTAGTGGAGCTTAAAGCCTAGGGGTGCCCTAGCCTGAAGGCTAGGGGAGCCTAAAGACTAGGGGTGCCTAGCCTGAAGGCTAGGGGAGCCTAAAGCCTAGGGGTGCCCTAGTCTGAAGGCTAGGGAAGCTTAAAGCCTAGGGGTGCCCTAGCCTGAAGGCTAGGGGAGCCTAAAGACTAGGGGTGCCCTAGCCTGAAGGCTAGGGGAGCCTAAAGGCTAGGGATGCCCTAGCCTGAAGGCTAGGGGAGCCCTAGCCTTAGCCTAGGGGAGCCTAAAGTCTAGGGGTGCCCTAGCCTGAAGGCTAGGGGAGCCCTAGCCTGAAGGCTAGGGGAGCCTAAAGTCTAGGGGTGCCCTAGCCTGAAGCCTAGGGGAACCCTAGCCTTAGCCTAGGGGAGCTAAAACTTAGGGGTGCCCTATCCTGAAGGCTAGGGGAGCCCTAGCCTGAAGGCTAGGGGAGCCTAAAGCCTAGGTGTGCCCTAGCCTGAAGGCTAGGGGAGCCCTAGCCTTAGCCTAGGGGAGCCTAAAGCCTAGGGGTGCCCTAGCCTGAAGGCTAGGGGAGCCCTAGCCTGAAGGCTAGGGGATCCTAATGCCTAGGGGTGCCCTTGCCTGAAGCCTAGGGGAGCCCTAGCCTTAGCCTAGGGGAGCTAAAGCCTAGGGGAGCCCTGGCCTGAAGGCTAGGCGAGCCTAACGCCTAGGGTGCCCTAGCCTGAAGGCTAGGGGAGCCCTAGCCTTAGCCTAGGGGAGCCTAAAGCCTAGGGGTGCCCTAGCCTGAAGGCTAGGGTAGCCTAAAGCCTAGGGGTGCCCTAGCCTGTAGGCTAGGGCAGCCCTAGCCTTAGCCTAGGGGAGCCTAAAGCCTAGGGGTGCCCTAGGCTGAAGGCTAGGGGAACCCTAGCCTGAAGGGTAGGGGAGCCTAAAGCCTAGTGTTGCCCTTGCCTGAAGGCTAGGGGAGCCCTAGCCTGAAGGCTAGGGGAGCCTAAAGCCTAGGGGTGCCCTAGCCTGAAGGCTAGGGGAGCCCTAGCCTGAAGGCTAGGGGAGCCTAAGCCTAGGGGTGACCTAGCCTTAGGCTAGGGAGCCTAAAGCGTAGGGGTGCCCTAGCCTGAAGGCTAGGGGAGCCCTAGCCTGAAGGCTAGGGGAGCCTAAAGTCTAGGGGTGCCCTAGCCTGAAGGCTAGGGGTGCCCTAGCCTGAAGGCTAGGGGAGCTTAAAGCCTAGGGGTGCCTTAGCCTGAAGGCTAGGGGAGCCCTAGCTTGAAGGCTAGGGGAGCCTAAAGACTAGGGGTGCCCTAGCCTGAAGGCTAGGGGAGCCCTAGCCTGAAGGCTAGGGGAGCCTAAAGCCTAGGGGTGCCCTAGCCTGAAGGCTAGGGACCCCTAGCCTGAAGGCTAGGGGAGCTTAAAGCCTAGGGGTGACCTAGCCTGAAGGCTAGGGGAGCCTAAAGCCTAGGGGAGCCCTAGCCTGAAGGCTAGGGGAGGCCTAGCCTTAGCCTAGGGGAGCCTAAAGCCTAGGGGTGCCCTAGCCTGAAGGCTAGGGTAGCCTAAAGCCTAGCGGTGCCCTAGCCTGAAGGCTAGGGGAGCCCTAGCCTTAGCCTAGGGGAGCCTAAAGCCTAGGGGTGCGCTAGCCTGAAGGCTAGGGGAGCCCTAGCCTTAAGGCTAGGGGAGCCTAAAGCCTAGGGGTGCCCTAGCCTGAAGGCTAGGGGAGGCCTAGCCTTAGCCTAGGGGAGCCTAAAGCCTAGGGGTGCCCTAGCCTGAAGGCTAGGGGAGCCCTAGCCTGAAGGGTAGGGGAGCCTAAAGCCTAGTGTTGCCCTTGCCTCAAGGCTAGGGGAGCCCTAGCCTGAAGGCTAGGGGAGCCTAAAGCCTAGGGGTGCCCTAGCCTGAAGGCTAGGGGAGCCTAAAGCCTAGGGGTGCCCTATCCTGAAGGCTAGGGGAGCCTAAAGCCTAGGGGTGCCCTAGCCTGAAGGCTAGGGGAGCCCTAGCCTGAAGGCTAGGGGAGCCTAAAGTCTAGGTGTGCCCTAGCCTGAAGGCTAGGGGAGCCCTAGCCTGAAGGCTAGGGGAGCTTAAAGCCTAGGGGTGCCTTAGCCTGAAGGCTAGGGGAGCCCTAGCTTGAAGGCTAGGGAGCCTAAAGACTAGGGGTGCCCTAGCCTGAAGGTAGGGGAGCCCTAGCCTGAAGGCTAGGGGAGCTAAAGCCTAGGGGTGCCCTAGCCTGAAGGCTAGGGGAGCTTAAAGCCTAGGGATGCCCTAGCCTGAAGGCTAGGTGAGCCCTAGCCTTAAGGCTAGGTGAGCCCTAGCCTGAAGGCTAGGGGAGCCTAAAGACTAGGGGTGCCCATGCCTGAAGGCTAGGGGAGCCTAAAGGGTAGGGATGCCCTAGCCTGAAGGCTAGGGGAGCCCTAGCCTTAGCCTAGTGGAGCCTAAAGCCTAGGGGTGCCCTAGCCTGAAGGCTAGGGGAGCCTAAAGCCTAGGGGTGCCCTAGCCTGAAGGCTAGGGGAGCTCTAGCCTTAGCCTAGGGGAGCCTAAAGCCTAGGGTGCGCTAGCCTGAAGGCTAGGGGAGCCTAAAGCCTAGCGGTGCCCTAGCCTGAAGGCTAGGGGAGCCCTAGCCTGAAGGCTAGGGGTGTCCTAGCCTGAAGGCTAGGGGAGCCTAAAGCCTAGGGGTGCCCTAGCCTGAAGGCTAGGGGAGCCCTAGCCTTAGCCTAGGGGAGCCTAAGCCTATGGGTGCCCTAGCCTGAAGGCTAGGGGAGCCTAAAGCCTAGGGGTGCCCTAGCCTGAAAGCTAGGAGAGCCCTAGCCTTAGCCTAGGGGAGCCTAGGCCTAGGGGTGCCCTAGCCTGAAGGCTAGGGGAGCCTAAAGCCTAGGGGTGCCCTAGCCTGAAGGCTAGGGGAGCCCTAGCCTTAGCCTAGGGGAGGCTAAAGCCTAGGGGTGCACTAGCCTGAAGACTAGGGGAGCTTAAAGCCTAGGGGTGACCTAGCCTGAAGGCTAGGGGAGCCTAAAGCCTAGGCGTGCCCTAGCCTGAAGGCTACGGGAGCCTAAAGCCTAGGGGTGCCCTAGCCTGAAGGCTAGGGGAGCCCTAGCCTGAAGGCTAGTGGAGCCTAAAGCCTAGGGGTGCCCTAGCCTGAAGGCTAGGGGAGCCCTACCCTGAAGGCTAGGGGAGCTTAAAGCCTAGGGGTGCCCTAGCCTGAAGGCTAGGGGAGCCCTAGCCAGAAGGCTAGGGGAGCATAAAGACTAGGGGTGCCCTAGCCTAAAGGCTAGGGGAGCCCTAGCCTGAAGGCTAGGGGAGCCTAAAGGCTAGGGATGCCCTAGCCTGAAGGCTAGGGGAGCCCTAGCCTTAGCCTAGGGGAGCCTAAAGCCTAGGGGTGCACTAGCTTGAAGGCTAGGGGAGCCCTAGCCTGAAGGCTAGGGGAGCCTAAAGCCTAGGGGTGCCCTAGCCTGAAGGCTAGGGGAGCCCTAGCCTTAGCCTAGGGTAGCCTAAAGCCTAGGGGTGCCCTAGCCTGAAGGCTAGGGGAGCCTAAAGCCTAGGGGTGCCCTAGCCTGAAGGCTAGGGGAGCCTAAAGCCTAGGGGTGCCCTAGCCTGAAGGCTAGGGGAGCCCTAGCCTTAGCCTATGGGAGCCTAAAGCCTAGGGGTGCGCTAGCCTGAAGGCTAGGGGAGACCTAGACTTAAGGCTAGGGGAGCCTAAAGCCTAGGGGTGCCCTAGCCTGAAGGCTAGGGGAGGCCTAGCCTTAGCCTAGGGGAGCCTAAAGATTAGGGGTGCCCTAGCCTGAAGGCTAGGGGAGCCTAAAGCCTAGGGGTGCCCTAGCCTGAAGGCTAGGGGAGCCCTAGCCTGAAGGCTTGGGGTGCCCTAGCCTGAAGGCTACGGGTGCCCTAGCCTGAAGGCTAGGGGAGCCTAGGGGTGCGCTAGCCTGAAGGCTAGGGGAGCCCTAGCCTGAAGGCTAGGGGAGGCCTAAAGCCTAGGGGTGCCCTAGCCTGAAGCCTAGGGAGCCCTAGCCTTAGCCTAGGGGAGCCTAAAGCCTAGGGGTGCCCTAGCCTGAAGGCTAGGAGAGCCCTAGCCTTAGCCTAGGAGAGCTTAAGCCTAGGGTGCCCTAGCCTGAAGGCTAGGGGAGCCCTAGCCTGAAGGCTAGGAGAGCCTAAAGCCTAGGGGTGCCCTAGCCTGAAGGCTAGGGAGCCCTAGCCATAGCCTAGGGAGCCTAAAGCCTAGGGGTGCCCTAGCCTGAAGGCTAGGGGAGCCTAAAGCCTAGGGGTGCCCTAGCCTGAAGGCTAGGGAGCCCTAGCCTTAGCCTAGGGGAGCCTAAAGCCTAGGGGTGCCCTAGCCTGAAGGCTAGGGGAGCCTAAAGCCTAGGGGTGCCCTAGACTGAAGCCTAGAGGAGTCCCTAGCCTTAGCCTAGGGGAGCTAAAGCCTAGGGGTGCCCTAGCCTGAAGGCTAGGGGAGCCTAAAGCCTAGGGGTTCCCTAGCCTGAAGGCTAGGGGAGCCCTAGCCTTAGCCTAGGGGAGCCTAAAGCCTAGGGGTGCCCTAGCCTGAAGGCTAGGGTAGCCTAAAGCCTAGGGGTGCCCTAGCCTGAAGGCTAGGGGAGCCCTAGCCTTAGCTTAGGGGAGCCTAAAGCATAGGGGTGCCCTAGCCTGAAGGCTAGGGGAGCCCTAGCCTGAAGGCTAGGGGAGCCTAAAGCCTAGGGGTGCCCTAGCCTGAAGGCTAGGGGAGCCCTAGCCTTAGCCTAGGGGAGCCTAAAGCCTAGGGGTGCCCTAGCCGGAAGGATAGGGGAGCCAGAGCCTTGGGGTGCCCTAGCCTGAAGGCTAAGGGAGCCTAATTCCTAGGGGTGCCCTAGCCTGAAGGCTAGGGGAGCCCTAGCCTGAAGGCTAGGGGAGCCTAAAGCCTAGGGGAGCCCTAGCTTGAAGGCTAGGGGAGCCTAAAGACTAGGGGTGCCCTAGCCTGAAGGCTAGGGGAGCCCTAGCCTGAAGGCTAGGGGAGCCTAAAGCTAGGGATGCCCTAGCCTGAAGGCTAGGGGAGCCCTAACCTTAGCCTAGGGCAGCCTAAAGCCTAGGGGTGCACTAGCTTGAAGGCTAGGGGAGCCCTAGCCTGAAGGCTAGGGGAGCCCTAGCCTGAAGGCTAGGGGAGCCCTAGCCTGAAGGCTAGGGGAGCCTAAAGCCTAGAGGTGCCCTAGCCTGAAGGCTAGGGAGCCCTAGCCTTAGCCTAGGGGAGCCTAAAGCCTAGGGGTGCCCAAGCCTGAAGGCTAGGGGAGCCTAAAGCCTAGGGGTGCCCTAGCCTGAAGGCTAGGGGAGGCCTAGCCTTAGCCTAGGGGAGCCTAAAGCCTAGGGGTGCCCTAGCCTGAAGGCTAGGGGAGCCTAAAGCCTATGGGTGCCCTAGCCTGAAGGCTAGGGTAGCCTAAAGCCTAGGGGTGCCCTAGCCTGAAGGCTAGGGTTAGCCTAAAGCCTAGGGGTGCCCTAGCCTGAAGATTAGGGGAGCCCTAGCTTAGCCTAGGGGAGCTAAAGCCTAGGGGAGCCCTAGCCTGAAGGCTAGGGGAGCCTAAAGCCTAGGGGTGCCCTAGCCTGAATGCTAAGGGAGCCCTAGCCTTAGCCTAGGGGAGCCTAAAGCCTAGGGGTGCCCTAGCCTGATGGCTAGGGTAGCCTAAAGCCTAGGGGTGCCCTAGCCTGAAGGCTAGGGGAGCCCTAGCCTTAGCCTAGGGGAGCCTAAAGCCCAGGGGTGCCCTAGCGTGAAGGCTAGGGGAGCCCTAGCCTGAAGGGTAGGGGAGCCCTAGCGTGAAGGGTAGGGGGGCCTAAAGCCTAGTGTTGCCCTAGCCTGAAGGCTAGGGGAGCCCTAGCCTTAGCCTAGGGGAGCCTAAAGTCTAGGGGTGCCCTAGCCTGAAGGCTAGGGGAGCCCTAGCCTGAAGGCTAGGGGAGCCTAAAGCCTAGGGGTGCCCTAGCCTGAAGCCTAGGGGAACCCTAGCCTTAACCTAGGGGAGCTAAAGCTTAGGGGTGCCCTAGCCTGAAGGCTAGGGGAGCCCTAGCCTGAAGGCTAGGAGAGCCTAAAGCCTAGGGTGCCCTAGCCTGAAGGCTAGGGGAGCCCTAGCCTTAGCCTAGGGGAGCCTAAAGCCTAGGGGTGCCCTAGCCTGAAGGCTAGGGTAGCCTAAAGCCTAGGGGTGCCCTAGCCTGAAGGCTACGGGAGCCCTACCCTTAGCCTAGGGGAGCCTAAAGCCTAGGGTTGCCCTAGCCTGAAGGCTAGGGGAGCCTAAAGCCTAGGGGTGCCCTAGCCTGAAGGCTAGGGAGCCCTAGCCTGAGGCTAGGGGAGCCTAAAGCCTAGGGGTGACCTAGCCTAAAGGCTAGGGGATCCTAAAGCCTAAGGGTGCCCTAGCCTGAAGGCTAGGGGAGCCCTAGCCTGAAGGCTAGGGGAGCCTAAAGCCTAGGGGTGCCCTAGCCTGAAGGCTAGGGGAGCTTAAAGCCTAGGGTGCCCTAGCCTGAAGGCTAGGGGAGCCCTAGCCTGAAGGCTAGGGGAGCTAAAGCCTAGGGTGCCCTAGCCTGAAGGCTAGGGGAGCCTAAAGCCTAGGGGTGCCCTAGCCTGAAGGCTAGGGGAGT